>NC_136268.1:79889197-79979197 GCF_964187855.1 Myxine glutinosa
GCTGTGGCTGCGTGGACGTCACGTGCTCTTTTCAGGACTCGTCTCTCTCGTCTTGTCAAAGCTCATCTGCTTCTGTAAAAGCTCATCTGGTCCAACCACTTCTGTAAAAGCTCATCTGGTCCAACCACTTCTGTAAAAGCTCATCTGGTCCAACCACTCAACTCAACCTCAACGCAACAACTCAACAACTCCCTTGCTTGGTCCAACCACTGCACCTCAACAACTCAACAACTTCCTTGCTTATTGCGCGCGCGCTTTTATCGCGCCTCCGGCGATCAAGCCGCCGGCCTTCAGGACACGCCCATCGGTCAGCTCGCCTCGGCCCTGATTGGTCGGCACGGCCCTCTGGCTCCGCCCTTGATGACGATGGGCGGGCACGCCCTTCTTCCCCGAGCTGAGCACATGCTTAATGGCGGCTTTGGGGCGAAATCAGCAACCCACAGCTGTAGCAAACCTGGCAAACTGCCCAGTGCAGTTGGCAATGGAGACTTGGAGGGGATGTAGCTGGAAATGGAGATTTTGGGAATGGGAATGAAAGGGGGTCTATCTTGTTTCACTTGGTGCAATGGAGTGTTAAAGCGCGGCGTTACGCGCGCTGCTTGTGAGCAAGGAGGAAGCGGACAAGCGGTAACATATAAACGTCTTTATTGTAAGACTACACTGTAACACTTCCGGGCTGGTCGCCCGGTGTATATCATGAGGCCACGCCTACCCCTCGGGCGTGGCCACCGCCCACTTGGTGCGTGGAATGATGTCACCACGCCAGTGGGCTTTTGTGTCCGCCACACCCGCCCCCCCAGAATTCCCGCGCACCTGGAGGGCCAGTTTGTGGGGCAGTCGAATGACCCGGCCGAAGCGCCCCCTGGCGATCGGCGGCGTCCGGGGTGCAGGGATACCAGGTGGGATGCCCCTGGCTGCCCCTGGGATGGGTGCAGGACCGGGGGGCGCCGTGGCGGCGGGGCTGGGCGGTGCCGGGGGTCTGCCCGCAGGAGGGCGGCCCCGACGTGGGGGTCGGGCCACTGGCGGTGGATGGTCCACATCGAGGTGGGCCGGCTTGAGGCGGTCTACCGAAATGCGGTCAGGAGTACCGCCGATGTCCAGGGTGAAGTGCTTCGCCCCGGTCTCCAGCACGCGGAAAGGCCCGTCGTACGGGGGCCGCAGTGGTGTCCGATGGGCATCGTGGCGGACGAAGACGTACTCCGCCGTGCGAAGCTCCGGGGCGACGTGCGTCGGTGGGTGCCCGTGGCATGCCGTTGGCACCGGGGCGAACCTCTGGGCGGTCTCTTGCAGAGCGGAGCGCTGCTGTGCCGCGGACCATGGTGTCGGGGAGGAACTCGCCCGGCACCCGCAGCGGTTGCCCGAAGACCAACTCCGCCGCGGATGCGTGCAGGTCCTCATTGGGCGCCGTCCGGAGGCCCAGCAGGACCCAGGGGAGCCTGTCAACCCAGCCGCCGTCGCGGAGGGTGGCCCGGAGCGCGGCCTTCAATGAGCGGTGAAATCGCTCACACAGGCCGTTAGCCTGGGGGTGGTAGGCCGTGGTTCGGTGCAGCCGGACCCCGAGCCCCTGCGCAACCGCCCCCCAGAGCTCCGAGGTGAACTGGGGGCCGCGGTCGGATGAGATGTCTGAGGGGGCGCCGAACCGGGCGACCCAGGTGGCGATGAAAGCCTGCGCGACATCGGCCGCCGTTGTCGACGCCAAGGGCACGGCCTCCGGCCACCGGGTGGTGCGGTCCACCATGGTGAGGACGTGGGTGAAACCCCGCGAGGGGGGCAGAGGTCCCACCAGGTCCACGTGGACGTGGTCAAACCGGCGTTCCGGCACCGTGAACGGGGCCAACGGGGCCTGGGTGTGCCGGTGCACCTTGGCGCGCTGGCACGCGAGGCATGTCCTGGCCCAGCCGCGGACGGCCTTCCGGAGGCCATGCCAGACGAACTTGTCGGCGATCAGCCTTTGGGAGGCCCTCGCGCCCGGGTGGGACAGGCCGTGGATGGCGTCAAACACCTGGCGCTGCCAGCCCGCGGGCACAATGGGGCGAGGACGCCCGAGGGAGACGTCGCACAAGAGGGCCGCGCCCGCGCCGTCGAACGGCACCTCGGTGACGCGGAGGCCCGTGACGGCGGTCCGCAAGGCCTGGACGTCGGGGTCAGCGGCCTGGTCCGCTGCCATCCGGGCATAGTCGATGCCGAGGTGGACTGCGTGGGCGACGGCCCGGGAAAGGCAATCCGCAACCGGGTTGTCCTTCCCCGCGACGTGCTGGATGTCCGTCGTGTACTCGGACACGGCCGAGAGGTGACGCTGCTGCCGGGCCGACCACGGCTCGGTGACCTTGCCCATCGCGAAGAT
The DNA here is from genome assembly GCF_964187855.1 of Myxine glutinosa. Taxonomy (NCBI): domain Eukaryota; kingdom Metazoa; phylum Chordata; class Myxini; order Myxiniformes; family Myxinidae; genus Myxine; species Myxine glutinosa. Next base: position 79,891,542 of record NC_136268.1, read on the forward strand.
CAGCGGCTTGTGGTCGACGAAGGCAGTGAACGCCCGGCCCTCGAGCAGATGGCGGAAGTGCCTGACCGCCAAGTGAAGTCCGAGCAACTCGCGGTCGAAGGTACTGTAACGGCGTTCGGGCGGGCGAAGCTGCCGGCTAAAGAACGCCAGCGGTTGCCAAGCTCCACGCACCCATTGCTCGTGCACCGCGCCCACCGCGTAGTCCGAGGCATCGGTGGTGAGGGCGATCGGTGCATCGGGCGCCGGGTGCGCGAGCATGGTGGCGTTAGCCAAAGCGAGCTTCGCGCCCGTGAACGCCGTGTCCATCTGCTCGGTCCAGGTAACGTCGCCTTTGCCCGGCTTACCTCGGAGAGCTTCGTGCAGGGGGCGCAGGAGCTGGGCGATACGGGGCAGGAACCGATGGTAAAAGTTCACCATGCCCAGGAACTCCTGCAGCCCTCTGATCGTGCGGGGGCGCGGAAACCCCTTCACCGCCTCCACCTTGGCCGGCAGGGGGACGGCTCCGTGCCTGGTGACACGGTGCCCCAGAAAATCGATTGTGGCGGCGCCGAACCGGCACTTTGCGGGGTTCACAATCAGGCCATGCTGGCCCAGGCGTTCGAAGAGCGTGCGGAGGTGGCGTAGGTGCTCTTCGCGGGACGCGCTGGCGACGAGGATATCGTCCAGGTAGACGTAGACAAAATCCAAGTCGCGCAGGACGCTGTCCATCAGTCGCTGGAACGCCTGAGCCGCATTCTTCAGACCGAAGGGCATGCGCAGGAACTCGAAGAGTCCGAATGGCGTGATGACCGCCGTCTTCGGGACGTCCTCCGGCCTGACGGGGACCTGATGGTAGCCGCGTATGAGGTCCACCTTCGAGAAGAAGGACCTGCCCGCCAAACGGGCGGAAAAGTCCTGAATGTGGGGGACGGGGTAGCGGTCGGGAGTCGTGGCGTCATTGAGACGGCGATAGTCCCCGCACGGTCGCCATCCCCCGCCGGGCTTCGGCACGATGTGCAGCGGCGACGCCCAAGCGCTCTCTGAGCGCCGAACGATGCCGAGTCGCTCCAGGGTAGCGAACTCCGCTTTTGCCACCGCCAGCTTCGTCGGCTCGAGGCGGCGTGCCCGGGCGTAGACCGGTGGCCCGACGGTGGGGATGTGATGGGCCACCCCGTGCTTGACGGCCCCCGCCGAGAAGGTGGGCCGCGTGAGGGCCGGGAAGCCGGCGAGGAGGCGGGTGAATGCGTCCGCTGCCGGAAGCGTACAGACCAACGTGGCCGGAACCGAATCGTTCGGCAAGCCGCTTGGCAAGCCGCTCGTTGAGCTTGGCAACGCACATGCGAGCGAGCTGAACGTCTCGGCCTGGACAAGCCGTCTGCGCTTGACGTCGACCAGGAGCCCATTAGCGCACAGGAAGTCCGCGCCAAGCAGTGCCATGGGCACGTCGGCGGTGACGAACGTCCATCGGAAAACCTGCCCTCCAAACCGCAGAGAGAGGCAGCGTTTTCCGTACGTACGGATGGGCGTCCCGTTCGCGGCAAGCAGCGCGGGGCCCCCACCCGCGGCGTGCTTGTCTGACGTGCCGGCGGGAATGACACTCACCTGTGCTCCCGTGTCGCACAGGTAACGGCGCCCGGAGAAGGTGTCCGTTATGAACAGCAGGCTGCTCGAACGGCCGGCGCTCATCACCACAATTGAGCGCCGGCCCGGGCGTTTCCCGACCCGTTGAAGGAGCACGGCGGATGACACCGCCGAGCTTCGTGGCCGAACTTGGCGTGGAACCAGCACCAGGTGGTGGAGCTGGAGGAGCGCGGCTGGCTCCGCCAGGCCAGTGGAGTCGATGGGTTTCCCCGCGGTGGCGGTTTTCGCCGCGGCGGTGGGCGGGGCGTGGCGGCGTTCACGAGGTGCGTATCAGCATGCTGCTGAACCACAGCGTGCTGTAGAAGATGATGCTGTGGAACATCAGCGTGCTGTAGAAGATGATGCTGTGGAACATCAGCGTGCTGTAGAAGATGATGCTGTGGAACATCAGCGTGCTGTAGAAGATGATGCTGTGGAACATCAGCGTCGAAGGCCGTGACGGCCACGCCAACGCTCGCCCGCGTGTCCGAAGCGGCGAAGTACTTGTCCGCCTCGGCCGCCAATGCTCGGGGTTCCGTTAGCCCGGTCCCGGCCAACGCGAGGCGAACCTGCGCTGGAAGTTGGCGACGGAAAAGCGCCCGGAATAGCGAACCGGGGGCTTCGTCGCCCAACAGTGACAGCATATGGCCCATTCGGACCGACGGGCGCGTCTCACCGAGCTCGGGGAGATCCAGGAGGCGGTCGGCCCGTGCGTCGTCCGTGAGGCTGAACGTGGCTAGGAGTAGCCGCTTGAGTGCCTCGTACTTGTGGCCGTCCGGTGGGTGGCGAAGGACGGACACAACTCGAGCGGCCGTGCCGGGCCCGAGGGAGGCGACGACGTGGCAGTAGCGCGTGTCATCGCCGGTGAGGTGCCGAAGCTGAAATTGGGCTTCGGCCTGGACGAACCAGACTTCGGCCTGAGCCTCCCAAAATTCCGGAAGTTTGACGAAGGCGGCCATGGCGATGGCGTCGCGTGTGGAAGGATCGCTCCGGCAGATCTAACGTCGAGGGTCACCAGTAAAGCGCGGCGTTACGCGCGCTGCTTGTGAGCAAGGAGGAAGCGGACAAGCGGTAACATATAAACGTCTTTATTGTAAGACTACACTGTAACACTTCCGGGCTGGTCGCCCGGTGTATATCATGAGGCCACGCCTACCCCTCGGGCGTGGCCACCGCCCACTTGGTGCGTGGAATGATGTCACCACGCCAGTGGGCTTTTGTGTCCGCCACAGTGTCATCTTAATGGAAGACAAGGCCTTACCCTAATACACATAATAAAGATATAACTATCAACAAAGGGGGAAATCTATGATTGGCTGACGTGATTGTTTATGACCTAATTATGGGACGCCCTTTGACCTTTATACATAACTGCAGTAAGGAGGGTCCAGAATAAAGCACTAATAATAAAAAAACACAATAAAAAAAACACAATCCTCATATCCATAACAATATATATATATCTATATGATCGCACACTGAGTATATTGTCACGCAACTGCGATTAACATCAGAGTTGCGGAGGCCGATTATGAGGCTTTAAACTCCCGATGCGAAAACTCAATAGCGGATTCCAATCAAGCACTTAAACGCGCGGAATGGCGGGACACAGCGAAAGCCCTGCAGCCTTACCTATTAAAATCAAACACCCAGGAAAACTGCGTTCAGATATGCACAGAAAATAATACAACGATTTATGAATGAAAAGTAATGACAGTGAAAAAGCACGTGCCGGTAATAACTCTAATAAGAAGCCTAAATTGGGATCCCACACACCACAGATATCAAACACAATACGAGGGAGATGAATACGAAAATAACACGTCTCGTCATATCAAGTGTAAACGCGGTGCTCGGGCTTATCTGGCTCTAGTCGTCTTCAGTGTAACACGGCCCCGCGGCCCTCTCTGTCCGCCTCCGAGCGCCACCAGGCCTCGTTGGTTCAACGGCACACCACTAGCTCCCTTGCTCCAAAGGTCCAACGCAGGGCTGCACAAAGCAAGCGAACTCCACTCGGGCTGCCGGCCGGGACTAAAGCTGCTCGAGCTGCAACTCTCCACTCGACCAGGGACAGGAAGGACTCTCCAAACTCGGGATTGCACCGGGAGTACCAACTCAAGCCGTGAACTCCTTCGAACTGCACTCAACTCGACTCGACCCGACTCTGGTCCATCTCAACTGCCCCAACAAAAATGGCGTCCTCCCCTCGATAATATCTCCGGCCGATGGCGTCACATTGGCGCACTGCTCTGCCAATCAGAGCCTCCCACGACTCGCCGGCTCGTCCAGGTCACGTCCTCTGCGTCTGCCACTCTCTCCACTCATGCTCCTCCTTCATAGGACATGCTATGCGAGGTTGGTAGGCCTTGCGGAGGTGTAAATGGTGGCGGCCAATTGTGGCGGTGTTTTTGGCCTGGTTTCCTGTCCGTTTTCTTCCTAAGTCATTGTCAGGGAAAGGAATTATTTAATGTTGCGCTAGGGACCTAACTAATGTTTATGTGGTTTGCAATGCCATAATGGACAAAGGTTTGACTACTAGGTGAGACTCACAGGGGCGTTATCTTTAATCCCTAACTACTTAACACTCGAATCTCCTGGTAGATCCACAATCGTACATCTTATCCCGACAAATGCCTAAACATAAAGAACTTATTACAGGTAGATTCCCTATCGCGACAGTCGAATACCTACCTATACAGATCTACCTCGCTCTAGATATTTCTTTACCCCCTCAGACATAACAATATGTATATATATAAAATTATATTAATTTATTTATTTATTTTCTTCTTTTTTTTTCAATACAGTTGCAAAGATGGTTGCTTTCCTAGTTTATTTTGGAGTGTACCAGCTACCACCTTTCTCCATGTGTGTTTTGCAGAATTTGAGGAGGCACGGAAATGGGTGGCCAGTGAACTGAACTTCAACAAGAATGTTGATGTTAACCTGTTTGAATGCACAATTCGCATTCTAGGCGGTCTCCTGAGTACATTCCATCTTACTGGGGACAAGCTGTTTCTTGACAAAGCTGTTCGTGCTTCACACTGCACTCTACACTTTTTTTTCTCATCTCTTCTGTTCTTAATGTTGTGTTTGAATCACACTATCTAAACATCACAGTGTGAGTAGGGTCATTCCATGTAAAATCAACACACCCACAAAATGTTCTCTTCTCAGAATTAGAAATTTGGTATGGGGGGGGGGGGGGGGGGGAATTGGCCCATTTCATTGAACAATGAAACCATGCTAACTTTCAGGTCCATAACTCATATACAAGATATGTTTTTTATGTTTTTTTTGTATGCCAAGTCGAGGCTCGTGGAAGAGCTAACACAAGTAGCATGTAATAAAGGGAGCAGGAGACAAGAGGGGGAGAGAGAGGGAAACACAATAACATTAGGTAACAGGGACATTGAGAGATCTGTGGAAGGGAGAGGGCTGTGGCAGGGTACACGGAATAAACAAGATGGACACTACGAGGACTTTCAGGAAAGAAAACTGCATTTGAAGGACATGGATTAGGGTTGTATTAATGGGGGTAGAAAAGATCAAGGTTTTGGATGGGGCATCCCCCATAAGAGATGGTGGTAAACAGCTGATTTGAAGACTTGGAGGGAGGAGTGGGATTGAAAAGAGTGTGCGAGTTTGTTCCAGAGGTGGGAGAAAAGAGGAATGAAAGGGTGAAGGTGAGCAGAGAGGGTGAAGATTTTGGCAGCTTCACCAAAAGAGGGTTGCTGCAGATCTTGTGCGTCCTGCAGGAATATTTGGGGGACAGAGCACAGACAGAGCTTGGGGTGCAAGGCCAGAGAGGAGTCGGTAGAAGACAGAAAGACCGCCAACCCGCCTGCAGTGAGAGAGTGAAAGGCCCTCAGAATCAGCCTCATTGCGGGATATACCAATGAATGTAAAAGCTTTAGTTTCTACAACGTGAAACCGAGCGAGGTCTAAGGGAGAGCAGTACTCTATAAAACTGCAGATGAAAGCTTTGAAAATGGTGAGTAGCTCAGTCGAGCCAAGGAAGGACTTTGATGATGGAGGATGTCCAGTTGGTGACTGGCTTTGGAGGCCAGCTTGGAAATGTGGTTTTCCCAGGAAAGATCATGGCAGATAGTGAGACCAAAAACTTGAGTGACGGGACTTCTTTGAGAGGATTGTTGAGAAAGTATATATATTTTATTTTTTTATATACAAGATCGAGGCTCGTGAAAGAGTGAACACCAAAGACAAACGGACACACAAAACAGACAAAGTGTGGGTGGGGGGGGGGCGGGGGGGGCGGGAGGTGGGGGGGGAGGGAGGTGGGGGAGGGAGGTGGGGGAGGGAGGTGGGGGAGGGAGGTGGGGGGGGGGGTGGGGGGGGGAGGGAGGTGGGGGGGGGGGTGGGGGGGAGGGAGGTGGGGGGGGTGGGGGGGAGGGAGGTGGGGGGGGAGGGAGGGAGGGAGGGAGGGAGGCAGGCGGGGAGGGAGGGAGGGAGGCAGGCGGGGAGGGGGGGAGGGAGGCGGGGGGGTTTTCCAGACAGTCTTTTCAGAAAGACAAAGTGAGAGTGTGAGATTTGTCAGGATTGAAAGACATGTTCAATGTGTTTGACCAGCTTGTTATTTTATCCAGGTCTGCAGAGAGTGAATAGAAGGGGCTGCTGCCTGCCGATCTGAGGGATGAGATGTGGAGCGGAAAAAGGTGGAGCCATCAGTAAAAAGATAGAGAGGCTTCTCCAGAGAGTCAGAGAGATTATTAATGAAGACCAGAAAAAGCACAGGGACCAGAACACTGCCTTGAGGAAGAACAGGACCAGAACACTGCCTTGAGGAAAAGACCCGCGGGAATGATACCCACGAAAGATCTCCAGTACTCGAGAGAAATTGGTAGTTTGTCCATCAGTTTCCTCATGTGGACCTTGTCCTCGAAAACAAACTGCTGATCATTTAGAAAAGCTATTTCAGTGGTTCCTACTCTTCAATTGAGAAGTTGTGAATCACAGTCAGATGATACCAGTAAGGATGAGCTGTTTGAATCGATACCAGTGGGCATTTGTATATGACACCAATCCCTTTCAAGTACGGGAGTGGACAAGTTGAAATCGGGAAATGAGCCCATCAAAGGTATCCTGAAGAGAAAGTGAAGATAATCATAAGTACAATTCATAAGAGACTAAAACTAGATGAACTACCACCAATAAATGACCAACATGAAGCAACAAAAGTTGAGACTAAGTGGATGATTGAACAGTTGAAGAAGTTTCAAAACTACAAAATGTACAAATTCTGGCTGCAACTGTTGTAAATTCCTTCATTTGTAACGAATAGCTACTCTTGCACCACATTTTGTTGAAATTGAAGAGGATGAAGCAAATATAAAAAGAGTATATTTGGTGTGAAATGACAATACTGAATGTAACTTATGCTTGTCTTGTTTGAAATCTCACTTGTGCCATTGCACTTCTGCATTCAGTTTTGTTCTGTTTATAATATATTTTATAATCGGTGATTGGGTTGGTCATTTTAGCAATCCCATGTGAGCATGGAATTCCTGGTCCAAATAAAAAATACAAGTACGGTGATTATTTTTGCATGATGTACAAATGTCTTTGTAATTATTGTAAAAGTTAATTGATGCATAATGCCATGGTCTAGCATTTTATGAACGCCTTTCATAAGCTGTTTTGGTGAGGAGAGGGTCTGGGGGTTGGAGTTGACTTTGAATGCTGCGGGATGATAACATTTCATGGCAGACTGATCTCGGTGTCCGGCTGCTTCCTGCATTTGGCACTCCATCCCACATCCCCTATTCTGATGTCAACCTGGGCAAAGGTACTGCTCATGGCCCCAAGTGGACGTCTGATAGCACAGTGGCTGAGGTCACAAGCATTCAGCTGGAATTTCGTGAGCTCAGCTGGTTGACAGGAGATGAAAGATTTCGGGTGAGTTGTGTACTTGTGTTTAAAATGTTGGACTTGTGGAGAAATGTTTGATATTTGTATTTGGCGATGAAGATGGCAAATTTGAAGACTACCAATTGTTGTTTGCATACACTACATGACAAAATGTATGTGGGACACCCGAACATCACACATCTCATTCCAAAATCATTGGCATAAGTGTGGAGTTTGTCCACCCCCCCCTCCCCCATAACCCCCTTTGCTGCTATAACAGCCTCCATTCTTCTGGGAAGGCTTTCCACTAGATGTTGGAACATTGCTGCGGAGATTTGATTCGATTCAGCCACAAGAGCATTAGTGAGGTCGGGCACTGATGTTGGGCGATTAGGCCTGCCTTGCACAGTCGGCGTTCCAATTCATCCCAAAGGTGTTCGATGCGGTTGCGGTCAGGGCTCTGTGCAGACCAATAAAGTTCTTCCACACCGATCTCGTAAAACCATTTCTGTATGGACCTCGCTTTGTGCACGGGGGCGTTGTCATGCTGAAACAGGAAAGGACCTTCCCCAAACTGTTGCCACAAAGTTGGAAGCACACAATTGTCTAGAATGTCATTGTATGCTGTAGTGTCAAGATTTCCCTTCACTGGAACTAAGGGGCCTAGCCCGAACCATGAAAAACTGCCCCAGACCATTATTCCTCCTCCACCAAACTTTACAGTTGGCACTATGTATTTGGGCAGGGCAACAAACCAACATTTGGGCAACAAAGACAATACATGAGTATTGGGCCTCCACTATTGGTGGAGCACGTTACTCTGCCCCACAAGTTCCCCCAAAGCAACTCTCACCCTGATTGCTGGGTTTCTGAACTTGGACACCATGGTGTGCCTTGGAGACTGGTGCATTATCCCTTATGAGTGGAGGACCTATCTTTCCTTTCCCCAATGCATAAAGACATTATAACCTGAAATAAGGGAAAGGGACTAAGATAATGGTCTGCTGTGAAATAATTAATCTAATGGACCTGTATGGTGGTTACCATTAATTTTTAGTTTTCCCAAAACCGCAACTATATATATATATATATATATATATATATATATATATATATATATATATATATATATATATATATATATATATATATATATATATATATATATATACATATATATATATATATATATATATATATATATATATATATACATATATATACATACATATATATACATATATATACATATATATACATACATATACATACATACATACATACATACATACATACACACACACAGTGATCCCTCGTTTATCGCGGGGGTTACGTTCCAGAACCCCCCGCGATAGACGAAAATCCGCGAAGTGGCGACCATATTTTAATTTTATTATTTATATATATTTTAAAGCTTTATGACCCTCCCCACACTCTTATTAACCTTTCCCACACTCTTATTAACCTTTCCCATACTCTTATAAACACTTCCTATACTCTTAAACACTTTTTACACTCTTAAACAAACTCCTCCAAGGCCACTTCCGTTTCCGGTCCGGTCGTGAGAGGACGCTGGCGTCACTTGCTCGCCGCTTCTCTGACTGGACCATTGTCCGTATCTTGCTTTCCTGGTGGTCGTGGCGGATTTTTGGCCATTGAGTCTTCCTCTGCACGGTCCCGGCTCTGCTCTGCTGCTCCTGGCTTCACCTGCTCGGCTCCTTCGCTATTTCCTCGGGCTCACTCTCGTGGGTTGTGCCGCCCATTGTTTGCAGCGGCGATGGTGGCGGTTTGCCGCCGTGATCTTGATTAGCGGCGGCGGTCGTTTGCCGCTGCATTTGCCGCTTTGCCTCCTCAACCTTGGCCTCGTGCTCGTCTCTTCGCTCCTGTCTGCCCTCTGCATGGTCCCGGCTCTGCTCCTGGCTTCACCTGCTCGGCTCCTTCGCTGTTTCCTCGGGCCCACTCCCGTGGGTTGTGTCGATTGTTTCGCCTCCTCACCCATCCTGCTGGCATGGCTCTGCGGAACTCCGCCGCAAGGCTTCTCCTGCTTAAAACCCGCTCCACCCCATCATGCATCTCTGCAATCAAATCGAATGGACTCCTGCGTCGACCCAGGTACATTCACCGTGGCTCCGGTCGTAAGTTTGTTTATTTACAATCAGGTCACTCCATCCCCATCCTCTGGTCGGCTCAGCGCACTCCCACTCATCGTCCCAACACACCTGGTCACAACAACGCACAAAATCGCACCTCCTGTCTGCGAACCCTGGCCAAATCACCTGGATTCATACCCGCCGTACAAAACAACATCAAGCTCACCCTGTTCAATACCCGGTCCCTCAACAACAAATGCCTCATCCTGAACGACTACATCCTGGAAAATAAACTGGACTTTCTCTGTCTCACTGAGACCTGGCAACAACCACTGGACTACTACACGCTCAACCTCACCACACCCAATGGATATTCTTACATCAATAAACCACGCTCGGAGGGCCGAGGTGGTGGAATTGCCGTTATTCACCGACAAGACATCAAGACCAACCTCATCTCCATCTCATCTGCTCCATCATTTGAACACCTGGCTTTTAAACTCTCTGGTCACACACAGTCAGTCATGGCTGTTGTCTACCGCCCTCCCAAACCACACCCATCATTCCTGTCTGACTTCTCCTACTTTCTGACCCAGCTATGTTCCCTCTCCCCCTCAATCCTCCTCCTTGGTGATTTCAATATCCACATGGACTCCACTGACTCCACGCTAACCACTGACTTCACCGATTTACTCACCTGCTTTAACCTCACTCAACATGTCAACTTTCCTACCCATAACCATGGTCACATTTTGGACCTTGTCTGCTCTACTGGACTAATTTTGCACCATCTCTCTGGCTCCGACCTCACTCTCTCTGACCACCTAGCCATCACTCTGACCATCAACATCCCCACCCCAGCACCAAGGCATTATCGCACTATCAACTTCCGTAAGCTAAACGCTCTTTCACCTGCCTCATTCTCATCGACCCTCTCTGAAAAAATGTCCACTTCTCCCTTCGTTGACCTCCACACCCCTTCTGACCTCACTGACTACTACAACCACACTCTCTCCTCCTGCCTTGACCAACTTGCGCCTATAAAAACCAAAACAGTTTCTTTCACCCATTCTGCTCCCTGGTTTACCCCTGAACTCCGCCTGATGAAAACTCGTGCTCGCCAACTTGAAAGACTCCGCAATAAAACAGGTCTCACAGTTCACTCCCAGGCCTACAAGGACCACATACAACACTATAAAGATGCCCTCTCCCGCGCCCGCTCCGCCTACTACTCTCAAATTATCCACTCTGGCTCCGGAAACCCAAAAGCACTCTTCTCTACAATAAACAAACTCCTCAGCCCCCTGAACACCACCACCCAGTCATTCACAATAGACAACTGCATCTCCTTCCTTTCATTCTTCCAACGCAAAATTGAAAACATCTACAACAGCTTGACCACCGCCGCACCCGCTCCCCCTCAAACCACCTGCCCCCCCTTATCCTGCCATCCCCTGTCTCAATTCTCCCCAGTCTCCCCTACTGACCTCTCTGAACTCCTCATCGGAATGAAAACTGCCACCTGCACTCTTGACCCCATCCCCTCCAGCTTTGTCAAGGCCTCCCTTCCTGCTCTCTCTCCACTTATCATTGCAACAATAAACTCCTCCCTGTCTACAGGCATCGTCCCACCATCCCTCAAAATTGCTGCTGTTACCCCCATTCTGAAAAAACCTGGACTAAACCCTGACACCCTAAATAACTTCAGACCCATCTCCAACCTACCCTTTCTGTCAAAGGTTTTGGAACGCGCTGTAGCCACTCAACTCAAACATCACCTCTCTGCCAATAACCTGTATGAAACATTCCAATCCGGATTCCGCTCCAACCACAGTACTGAAACTGCTCTCCTCAAAATCACCAACGACCTTCTCCTCTCCTCTGACGCTGGCAACCTCAACATTCTCATCCTCCTCGACCTCAGCGCCGCCTTTGACACCATCGATCACACCATCCTCCTCACCCGACTTGAAACCACCTTTAACATTACCGGCACTGCCCTCTCTTGGATTAAATCATACCTCTCTGACAGACGTCAGTTCATCTCCATCAATAACTGCAAATCCCCCACTGCTCCCCTCCCCCAAGGTGTCCCCCAAGGTTCAGTTCTTGGCCCCCTCCTCTTCATCCTTTACCTGTCCCCCCTCGGTCACTTAATCCGCCGTCATGGTCTCCAATTCCACTGCTTCGCCGATGACATCCAGCTTTTCATCTCCACCAAGTCCATCTCCACCGCCACCCACTCTATCCTGACAAACTACATCACTGAAATAAAATCCTGGCTTCAAATCAACTTCCTCAAACTTAACTGTGATAAATCTGAAATAATCATCATTGGCCCAAAAACGCTCACCAAGTCCACCCATAACTTTGCCCTCAACATCGACGGTTTCCCAGTATCCACCTCCCCTCACATCCGGAATCTTGGCATCATCTTTGACCAAACCCTCTCCTTCGACAAATACACTAAACAGATCACAAAGACAGCCTTCTTTCACCTGAAAAACATCGCCCGTCTCCGTCCATCCCTCTCCTCCGTGGCTGCAGAAACCCTCATCCACGCCTTCATCACTTCCCGTCTGGACTACTGCAATAGCCTCCTTTATGGTTCACCCTCAACAATCACCAATAAACTCCAATACATTCAGAACTCCGCTGCCCGTCTACTCACCCATTCCCGGACCCGTGACCACATCACCCCCGTCCTTTACAAGCTTCACTGGCTCCCCATCTCCCAGAGAATCCAGTACAAAATCCTCCTCTTGACCTACAAAGCCCTCCATAACCTGGCCCCATCCTACCTGGCTGACCTCCTCTCCAGACACACTCCCACCCGCAACCTCCGCTCTGCTGGTACCAACCTCTTGACCCCCCCCCATCCGGACCAAATTTAGATCCTGGGGGGACAGGGCCTTCTCCATCGCTGCTCCCACCCTCTGGAACTCGCTACCTCACACCATCAGAGACTCCTCCTCACTCACCACATTCAAAACATCACTCAAGACCCACCTGTTCAACACTGCATTCAACATTTAACCCACAGCATCTAACCCCTGACTATCTCCTCTCCTTCTCCCTCCTTTGTGCTTTGAATATTTCCCTATTGATTCTTCTTTTTTTTTTGCAATTGTCTTTATGTTTTGCTATGCATTATGTTTTGCACTCTGTCAAAGCGTCTTTGGGCTTCCTGAAAAGCGCTATATAAAATAAATGCATTATTATTATTATTATTAAACATACGTAATTTTAACAACATATAAAATTATAATGGGTACTCACCATTGAAGATACTGTAGCGACCCATGGGTTCCCCAAGCAAGACCAGCATTAGAATCTCCTTGCTCCAGCCGGTGACGTCACCGGCGGGGATCCCCGGCGCCAGAGTGGCTGGTCACGTGACCGCCAAAGCGTGCGCGCGTGCGGGTATAATCAGCTACACCTGTTGATCACGTGACCACCGAAGCACGCCACGCTTGAGAGGCGTGGCTTTCGGTTTCTGGTTGTGCTTTATAATGCAGCCCGATAAACGGGCTTTTCAGTGTTCCCGAGTTGGTTTTGAGAATAAATATCTTCTCGGACGAGTTTGTGTCTTACCCGTCATTTCGTCCGTATCAAGCAAGAGCCCCGGCTCTTCAATACTACAACTTGCGTGATGAAGATGATGATGAATTAGCTGTGCAGTACTGATGACGATGAAGGTGATGACGATGATGAATGTACTGCACAGCCAGAAAGAGCATTACAGTTACCCATTACGTGGGTAACTAGCGCAAGTGGAAGCTGCCGCATCTGCGTTTTCCATACGCACGACTCTTTGTCTCTTTGTCTACTCTTCTACTGTACACTATGTACAGTATTTTATTTCTTGTAATATGTTTTAATCACTGTATTTTTCTTATTTTTTTACGTTTTTTAATTTTTTAGGCTAGAAAATGCTTATTTTACCACAAAAATATTTAAAATAATAGTATATAAAAATACATTTATACCGCAAAATCCCGCGATATAGTGAAAAATCCGCGATATAATTTTACATATACTAGCGAGAAAAACCCGCGATGTACCGAAGCCGCGAAAAGTGAACCGCGATATAGCGAGGGATGACTATATATATTGTGTTATGAATTTGGTAATGCAACATCTAGAGCTAGGTAGATCTGAATAGGTAGGTATTCGGCTGTCGTGACAGGGACTCTACATGTAATAAGTTATTGATGTTTAGGCGGTTGTCGGGGTAAGATGTATGAGTGTGGATCTACCTGGAGATTCGAGTGTTAAATAGTGAGGGGTTAAAGGTAACGCCCCTGTGAGTATCACCTAGTAATCAAACCTTTGTCCTTTATGGCACTGCAAACCACATAAACATTAGTTAGGTCCTTAGCGCAACATTAAATAATCCCCTTTCCCTGACAAGGACTTCGTATTAAATTGACAGGAAACCAGGCCAAAAACACCACCACAATTGGCCGCCACCGTGTACACCTCCCAAGGCCTACAAACCGGGCCGGCACGTGTTATGCCAGGACCGCAGGGTCGCGTAACGGGGGAGATGTTAGGAGTCGCATGCCGTAGAGGGCGTGACCGGCGAGCTGGGACCATATGATTGGCTGAGGAGTGCGCGAATGTGACGTCATCGGGGAGAGATATATGCGACGGTCGGACGCCATGTTCGCCAGTTGAGTTCGCCAGTTGAGTCTCTCTGAGTTCGCCAGTTGAGTTGAGTTGCGATCTGATCTCGAGTCGTCCCAGTTCGTTGAACAGTTGAGTAGAGCGTCCCAGTTCGGTACCGGAGTGGCAGTTGAGAGAAGTGAGAGCTCGTGGCAGTTGACGGTTCGTGCCATTTTCTACAGTTCGTGACCACAGCTCGTTGCAGTTGGCAGTTGGCACTCGGCACTCAGCAGTTGGCAGTTGGCACTTGGTTTTTGGTTGCTTCGTGCAGCCCTGCGTTGGACCGACGAGGCCTGGTGGCGCTTGGAGGCGGAGGCAGAGGGCCGTGGAACCTGGAGCGAGGTGTGCGATCGGGCCGAAAGGAGCGGTGTTGGACGGCAGCCACAAGGACGACAAAGACAGATAAGCCCGAATCCGCGTACACTGTACACGACGTGACTTGTTATTTTCGTATTAATCTCCCTCGTTTTGTGTTTGATATCAGTCGTGTGGGGACGTCCCGATTTAGTTATTAGTATTACCGGCGCGTGCTTTTTCACTGGCTTTACTTTTAATAATAAATCCTTATATTATTTTCTGTACATATTTGAACGCAGTTTCCTGGGTGTTTCATTTTAATAGATAAGGCTGCGGAGCCTTCGCTGCGTCCCGCCATTTCGCGCGTTGGTGTTGAACGTGAGTCCGCCATTGAGTGTTCGCCTCGGGAGTTAAAGTCTCGCAATCGGTCATCCGTAACGGTGGTGTTAATCACGGCTACGCGACAAGTGGTGTCAGGAGTGTAGGATTCGAATCCGTCGGACAAATTTTTTTGTCCGCGGCGAGACATCGACACGGTCGGGCGTACATTGCGTCCGACGTTCGAACGCAAAATTTGGATAGGCGAGGCGGAGAAATTTAATAATCAATTGGGCATACGGAGCGCGATATCGCGTCTTCGTCAAATTTAAATTGTGTTTTTGGTATTAAAATAAATACGCGCGCGGGAAACAACCTTCCGAAAGGCGGATGTCGGAGGTCGACGAAATGGAGGTGCGCAGCGAGGCCTCCGTCAGCGTTGGGAGTGAGCCGGAAATAGGGGAATTAAATGTCGAGGTGAGCCTTGGAACCTCCCCCGTCCCGAGCACCAACTTATCCCCCTCCCCTACCGGGGAGCCGGGAGTAGTAGGAACGGCCCCGACAACCGACCAGATGTTGGGTCAATTGCTTCAAAAAATGGAGGGAATGAGTAATGGGATGGGAGAAATGAAAAATAAAATGGAGTCCCAGGGGAAGGAATGTAGGGAAGGAATGAAGGGAATGAGTGATCGATTGGAGGAACAAATGGGAGAAATGAAAAGTGGGTTGGAAAATAAAATTGAAGGGATGGAAAATAAAATGGAGTCCCAGGGGAAGGAATGGAGGAATGAAATAAAGGAAAGGAATGAACAATTGGAAGGAAAAATTGGGGAAATGGCACAGCAGCTGGGGGAACGAATTGATGGCATAGAAGGGAGAGTGCAAAACCAAATTACGGACAGACTGGGGAAATTTGAGGGTAAAGTAGAAACTCAAATGGGGGAGATGGAAAAAGCCATAGGGGTGGAAATTGAATTGAAACGGGAAGAATTAATGTCAAAAATAGAGGAGGGCGTGACGCAGGCTGTCCAAATGGGGGAAAAGTTGGAGGGTCAGATTGGTGCCACAAATGCTCGAATTGATAAAGCAAATGGGGACCTGGAAGGCTATCGGGGCCGGGTGGATGCCAGAATGCTACAGCAGAGTGAGGAATGGGGACTGCTCAACCGGCAGGGGGGCAAATTGGCCGAGGAGGTGAGGGGGTTGGAAACCCGCATAAAAGAGCAGGAGCAAGGGTTAATTGAGAAAGGCCTGTGGGGGCCACTAATGGATAATGAAAGGGTGAGTGATTTTATGCAGGAGCGACTGGAGATCTGGGACAATACCATCAAGAAGGAGGTTGGTCGGGTTCAAGAGAGCCTGAAGGAAGAGGTGAGTAGGTCGGTTAAACATTTTCAGGACCAGATTAAGGTGACCCAGGAGACCCTCACCACGAGCCACATTTGGACACCAGAGGCTCCGAAACGGAATACCCAGTTGGGGGGGTGTTTTGGCCCCGGACTGGATTTGGACAGAGAGGAATCGGGGAATAGAGTCTCTGGAAAAACAATCCCCCTCGTACATTTTGACGGATCAGGGAGCCTCGAGGCTTTCCTGACACAATTTGAGTGCGTGTCTCAGCTCAATGGTTGGGGAGAGCGGGAGCGCATGGGGAATCTGGTGGCGACACTGCGTGGGTCAGCCGCCGACGTGTTGAACGTAGTCCCAGAGGGAATATTGACCAGCAAGGCCATTTGTGAGGCCTTGAATAACAGGTACGGGACAGGCGCAAGGTGCGACCTGGTCAGGGCACAGCTGCTGCATCGCAGGCAAAAGCCTAATGAGACGTTGCAGGAGCTGGCCCAGGATATATACCAATCTGTGAGGATAGCATACAGGGACCTACCAGCACAGGCGTGGGACAAGCTGGCGATAGAAAAATTTATGGCGGCTCTCCCTGATCCTGAGGTCCGGACGTTGGTGGAGTTACAGGACCCACCCACGGTGCACCGGGCAGCGGAATGCGCGGCGAGACTGACCTTTTTGAGAAGGTCGAACCGCGCATCGGAGAGGGCACCTGTGAC
Organism: Myxine glutinosa; assembly: GCF_964187855.1. Taxonomy (NCBI): domain Eukaryota; kingdom Metazoa; phylum Chordata; class Myxini; order Myxiniformes; family Myxinidae; genus Myxine; species Myxine glutinosa. Next base: position 79,908,445 of record NC_136268.1, read on the forward strand.
GGTACGGCGGGCCGAGGTGCGGGATCAGGAAAAGCCAGAGGATGACATCGGGCGAATGTTAAGGGGGATCAGCCGCCAGCTGACAAATTTGATGGGGGGACAATTTGCAGGGAGCGAGTCACGACAGGGTGGTCCAGGTTGGTCATCGGGACGGCCTGATTTTTATCGGGCTGGGCCGGGAGAAAGGGGGGCTCCGCCTGGCTACCAGAGGGGTCCGTTCTTGGGGACTTGTTTTAGATGTGGGAGAAGAGGGCACAGTCAGAGGAATTGTCGGCAACCATATGGGCCCCCACCTCCTGACAGGCTTCGCAGTCCAGAAAGGAGGGGGCCCCCAGTAGGTCCGCAGGTGCCAGACAGAGGAGGTCCACAAGTGCCAGACAGAGGACCACCACCTCCGCCTGGGCCAATAGCGGTAGAGTGTGCGGGAAACTAGAACGAGCCGAGCATACGGGGCCATGCTCGGCTGGCAAGTGTGTGGAGAAGCGCCCTCCTTTGGTGGAAGTAGTGAATTGCGGACAAATTGGCACGGGTAATCTAAGGGTTAGATGCAAAATTGAGGGAGAATTTTGTGAGGCTGTGGTGGACACTGGAGCCAGTGACACCATTATCAATCCGGGTGTGCTAGACCAGAGTGTTGGAGGCTGGGACAAAATTGATAGGGTAGAAGGACACAGCCTTCAACTGGCTACGGGGGCAACGGCACCAATATTGGGACGCGGAGTGGTGAGGATGGAGTTGGGTGGCCTGGAGGTCAGCGTGGTTGTGTGGGTGGCGGGGGTGTGCGATCAGTGTCTGTTGGGACTGAGTTTCCTGGTGGAACATGACTGCCAATTAGACCTTGGGCGTGGTCATATGTGGTTGGGCACCGAGAGGCTGCAGTTAATGGGACTGGGGGATGACGAGGAGGTGCAGGGGACGTGGCTGGAGGTGCCGCGCACTGTGACCGTGCCTCCCAGGTCCGAGAGAGTCGTGATGGCAGAGTTAGCAGCAGGTGCTCAACCCATTGGCCAGCTGGGGCTAGTGGAGTCGTGGCCCTCGCAGGGGACGGAGGAATTAATGGTGGGTCGCACCCTCATAGACACCCGTGGGCCTATGCTGGCAGTCAGGCTGCTCAACTTGTCCGACAGCCCCCGCACTATAAGGGGCGGAGCCATCGTAGCCAAATGCAGTAGTGTAGTAGAGGTCACCGGAGGAGGTGGATCCACATGCTTGCCAGTACAGTCGGAAGGAGGGCAAAATTTGGGGAAATGTGATTGGTCAGAGGGAGTGCGGGACATGATGACACGCTCTGAAGAGGGCCTAACATCGGAGCAGGTAGAGACGTTGCACAATTTGGTTGGTAAGAACTTGGGTGTTTTTTCTCTCTCCCCCGAGGATGTTGGACGCACGAGTCTCGTCAGGCACAAAATTAGCACTGGCGAGGCTCGGCCTGTTCGCCAACCGCCGAGGCGGCTCCCTTTCGCTAAGAAGGAGGAGGCAGAGGAACAGGTGAGCAAAATGGAAAGAGCCGGATTTATCGAGCCCTCGGTGAGTCCTTGGGTGTCACCCATTGTGCTGGTGAAGAAGAAGGACGGGACCACTCGGTTCTGTGTGGACTACCGCCAGCTCAATCATGTGACACTCAAGGACTCGTATCCCCTGCCAAGGATCGATGACACCCTCGATGCCGTTTCAGGCTCAACGTGGTTCTCCACGTTGGATTTAAAGAGCGGTTATTGGCAGGTGGAAATGGATAAAGAGGCGAGGGAGAAAACGGCGTTCACCACAGGAAAGGGTCTCTGGCAGTTTGTCGTCATGCCCTTTGGATTGTGCAATGCCCCTGCCACGTTTGAGCGTCTGATGGAACGTGTTTTAATTGGCTTACCGTGGCAGACTTGCCTCGTCTATTTGGATGATGTATTGGTCCACGCTCCCACATTTGAACAGGCTGTCGAAAATTTGTCAGACGTATTTGGGAGATTAAGGGGTGCCGGGTTGAAATTAAATCCGAGCAAGTGTGAAATTTTCAGGAGGGAAGTGACTTACCTGGGTCACGTGATCAGTGAGAGCGGCGTGGCCACTGACCCAGGAAAGGTAAAATCTGTACAAGAGTGGCCCGCCCCTAAAAATGTAAGGGAGGTCCGAGGATTTTTGGGCCTCTGCTCGTACTACAGGAGATTTGTGGCAAATTTCGCGGAAATTGCAAGACCTTTGCACAAATTGACAGAGAAAGGAGCCAAATTTGTATGGTCAGAGAGCTGCATCGAGGCATTCAGTCACTTAAAACAACGTCTGGTGGAGGCCCCAGTTTTGGCATACCCAACGGATGATGGCAATTACATCCTGGACACAGATGCGAGCCAGGAGGGATTGGGAGCTGTGTTGTCACAAATGCAACAGGGAGTCGAGAGGGCTATTGCGTATTACAGTCGGGCACTTTCGAGGCCCGAACGAAATTATTGCGTTACCCGCAAAGAACTATTGGCCTTGCTGTCTGCAGTTGGACACTTTCACCCTTACCTTTATGGGAGGGAGTTTGTGATCCGAGTGGATCATGCCTCCTTGCAATGGCTCCTTCGGTTCAAAGAGCCGGAGGGACAAATTGCAAGGTGGCTTGAGAGGCTGCAGCAGTATAATTTCACTGTGCAACATCGGCCTGGCAAAGCACATGCCAATGCAGACGCTCTCTCTCGGCGCCCCTGTTGGGAGGCACAGTGTAAATTTTGTGATAGACAAGAAGCCAAGGATCCAATTGGGCAGGGCCAAATTGATGCATGCCTATATGCAGCGAGAGTGACCAGGCGAACTTTGCCACAACCCCCACAGGAATTGGGCGATGTGAATTGGCAAGAGAGTCAAAGGGAGGATCCCGTTTTGGGGCCCCTTTTTCATTGGCTAGAGGAGGACAAAAGACCCTCTTGGGAGGAGATTGCTCCACACGGAGCCCAGGTAAAGGCCTACTGGGCACAGTGGCAGATGTTGGGGTTGAAAGAGGGCTATTTGTTCAGAAAGTGGGTGACACCAATGGGTGATGTAGCTTCCTGGTTGATAATTGTACCTAACAAATTGAAGGAAGTGGTTATGGGGCACGTGCATGGGACTAGGACAATGGGACATTTGGGCGTGGCCAAGACTTTGTCCAAATTACGACAGAGGTTCTACTGGGTGAATTCGGGCAGAGACATTCAAAATTGGGTGAGATCCTGCGACCTCTGCCGCGGTAAGAAGGGACCCCCACGTGCGCGCAAGGCCCCGCTCCAGGTGTACAATGTCGGGGCACCGCTCGAGCGGGTGGCAGTAGATGTGGTGGGGCCCCTGCCAGCCACCCGCCGAGGGAATCGGTACATTATGGTGGCAATGGATTACTTCACCAAGTGGCCAGAGGCCTACCCATTGCCCAACCAGGAAGCCCGGCTGGTAGCTCAAGTACTAGTTGAGGGATTCTTCTCCCGATTTGGCGTCCCAAGGGAGCTGCACACTGACCAGGGCCGGAACTTTGAATCTGCCCTCCTGCGGTCGGTGTGCGAGCTCCTCCAAATTCATAAGACCCGGACGACTCCCCTTAGGCCTCAATCGGATGGGATGGTAGAGAGGTTCAACCGGACACTGTTGACACAATTGGCCCTCTTTACATCTGAAAACCAACAGGATTGGGACGAGCACCTTCCCTTTATATTGATGGCATACCGGACCGCCCAGCATGCGACCACTCGGTGCACCCCCGCCTTGTTGATGTTCGGTAGGGAGATGCGAGTCCCCACAGATTTGTTGATGGGACCGTCACCAGGGGAACCGGGTGAGCCAACTGTGGAGAGCTATGCAACCAATTTGAAAGCGAGCATGGAAAAGGCTCATGAGTTTGCGAGGAAGCAAATTGGGGTGGCTTCTTCGCAGATGAAAACGCGGTATGACGCTCGGGCTCACACACCTCGTTTCCTTCCCGGAGACCTTGTTTGGCTCTACTGGCCCCGGAGAAGGAAGGGGGTGTGCCCAAAACTCACTTCACCTTGGAAGGGCCCTGGGGTGGTGCTTCGGCAGGTGACTGATGTGGTGTTCAAAATTCAGATGGGCCCACATACCCTTCCACAGATAGTTCACGGGGATAGGTTGGGCTCCTACATGGGTCGGGAGGCTCCGGAGTGGATTGGAAGGGTGAGGGGGAAATTAGGTGTGGTGGATGACACTCTTGAACCTGACCAACCTGCAACTACCTGCACTTAAGGTGAGTGCTTTGAGGAGTACTGTCCCAGGCTTCAGGACTTGCTTTGGGAAATTGGGGACATGTAAATTGGAGTTGGGAGGCGGGTGTGAGTGATGACATGGCCGGTGAGGGGATGGAATGGGAGCCACAGTGTCTTGTGGGTGGCGTATGTTTTTGTATTGTGGTTACGTGTTTTGATGTGGTCGTGAGAGTGGAACCTGGAGAGTGTGTGATGATTATTGGAGATAATGAGGGGTGATAATTGTGCTTTTGGGAAGATGTGATGGTTTAAATGTGAACTGGGGGAATTTCACATGTAGCAGGCCATGGCAAGCCTTGTAACACCTTTTACACCATCTATGGAATTGTACTGAATTGTGCTGAGTTGTGTGGAGAATTGAATGGCAGTGGGGGAGGAAGTGTGTTTTGGGGTCTTGTGGGTGGGGAAGGTGTGTGTGTCCGCAGGTACAGAGCAAGCTCTGAGGAGCGATGCCTGCGGGCCCCCCTCTGCGGCAATTACCCCTGGCAGCCGGTGGTAACTGGAAATTGGAGCTCGTCGGTGGAGGGTCTGGTGGGGCGCCGCGGGGTGAGGAAGTCCCCCGGTGACCCGTGTTGCTGCGCGAAAGCAGGAGGCAAAGGAGCCTGGTGTGTGTGGAGACCCTCACCGGCGAGGTAACGGCGGAAAGGGGCTGTTGGGCTGTCATGGGGCCAAGAGGTAAAGGGGGGGGGGGCAATGAACTTGTAAGTCGGTTGACTTGTTTTTGGGACTGCGGGCACCACAGCCTGATGCGCCCCCACCATCTTTTTGTGCGGTACCTCCCCGCTGCCTAGTTGAGGAATGCACACACACGTGAATGACATCAATGCCATGGTCCTGCAGGGGGTGTATTGAAGAAGAACCTTGTTGATTTTTGAAATGCCTTGATGACCTATGGAATGAGAATGAGTGGTTAAGGGGTCTGTGTTGCATGAATGTGGGCGAAATCCACCGAGCCGTGTCACTCACCTGTAACATCTGGACAGGGCCCGTGAAAATTTAGTGGGATGCATTGGGGATGGCCCCGCAGGTAAGGTTGAGTCTTGTGGCATCCACCGGGGGACGCGGTCTGTAGACCGGGGTATGTACAAAGGTTAGAGTTTTGAGTTTTGGAAAGATGGTTAAGTTTTGTGGTTAAGTTAGTGTTGTGTGTTGTTGTTTCCTCCCTCCACAGGAACAACGAAGAAGATGTACATACTTGCATGATGGTTAAGGGGTTCAGCATGTTAAGGAAGTGTAGGTAGGTAGTCCGACTCACTTCCCACAGCCCTTCCTGATTTATTTCGTAGGTTAATTAAGCGTGTGACAGTAAGTGTTAAGGCTGGAATGGTAGCCCTGCGGTGAACCTTGCAGGAGCTACGGTTCCAGGGGGGGGGCTGTGTTATGAATTTGGTAATGCAACATCTAGAGCTAGGTAGATCTGAATAGGTAGGTATTCGGCTGTCGTGACAGGGACTCTACATGTAATAAGTTATTGATGTTTAGGCGGTTGTCGGGGTAAGATGTATGAGTGTGGATCTACCTGGAGATTCGAGTGTTAAATAGTGAGGGGTTAAAGGTAACGCCCCTGTGAGTATCACCTAGTAATCAAACCTTTGTCCTTTATGGCACTGCAAACCACATAAACATTAGTTAGGTCCTTAGCGCAACATTAAATAATCCCCTTTCCCTGACAAGGACTTCGTATTAAATTGACAGGAAACCAGGCCAAAAACACCACCACAATTGGCCGCCACCGTGTACACCTCCCAAGGCCTACAAACCGGGCCGGCACGTGTTATGCCAGGACCGCAGGGTCGCGTAACGGGGGAGATGTTAGGAGTCGCATGCCGTAGAGGGCGTGACCGGCGAGCTGGGACCATATGATTGGCTGAGGAGTGCGCGAATGTGACGTCATCGGGGAGAGATATATGCGACGGTCGGACGCCATGTTCGCCAGTTGAGTTCGCCAGTTGAGTCTCTCTGAGTTCGCCAGTTGAGTTGAGTTGCGATCTGATCTCGAGTCGTCCCAGTTCGTTGAACAGTTGAGTAGAGCGTCCCAGTTCGGTACCGGAGTGGCAGTTGAGAGAAGTGAGAGCTCGTGGCAGTTGACGGTTCGTGCCATTTTCTACAGTTCGTGACCACAGCTCGTTGCAGTTGGCAGTTGGCACTCGGCACTCAGCAGTTGGCAGTTGGCACTTGGTTTTTGGTTGCTTCGTGCAGCCCTGCGTTGGACCGACGAGGCCTGGTGGCGCTTGGAGGCGGAGGCAGAGGGCCGTGGAACCTGGAGCGAGGTGTGCGATCGGGCCGAAAGGAGCGGTGTTGGACGGCAGCCACAAGGACGACAAAGACAGATAAGCCCGAATCCGCGTACACTGTACACGACGTGACTTGTTATTTTCGTATTAATCTCCCTCGTTTTGTGTTTGATATCAGTCGTGTGGGGACGTCCCGATTTAGTTATTAGTATTACCGGCGCGTGCTTTTTCACTGGCTTTACTTTTAATAATAAATCCTTATATTATTTTCTGTACATATTTGAACGCAGTTTCCTGGGTGTTTCATTTTAATAGATAAGGCTGCGGAGCCTTCGCTGCGTCCCGCCATTTCGCGCGTTGGTGTTGAACGTGAGTCCGCCATTGAGTGTTCGCCTCGGGAGTTAAAGTCTCGCAATCGGTCATCCGTAACGGTGGTGTTAATCACGGCTACGCGACAATATATATATATATATATATATATATATATATATATATATATATATTGTGGATATGAGAATGTTTTTTAAAATTTATTGTTGTTGTAAAAGGTTGTTGAAAATATCGCCCCTCCTCCCTCCGTTTGTGGTTGTATAAATGTCAAAGGGCGTTCCCGTAGTTAGTTCCATAAAGCATACATGAAGGACACTATAATATCCCTGTTCAGTAGTTTATTTCCTTATTCTGTGTATTAGGTTAAGGCCTTGTCTTCCATTAAGATGACACTCCATTGCACCAAGTGAAATAAGATAGATTCCCTTTCATTCCCCATTCCCACTCCCAAAACTTCCATTACCAAGCCTCAATTGCCAGGCCTCAATTGCCAGCTACATCCCCTCCAAGCCTCCATTGCCAACTGCACTGGGCAGTTTGCCAGGTTTGCTACAGCTGTGGGTTGTTGATTTCGCCCCAAAACCACCATTGAACATGTGCTCGGGTCGGGGAAGAAAGGCGTGTCCCCACCTCGTCATAGAGGGGAGGAGTGAGTCAGCCCCACTCAACCAACCACGAACAAGGGGTTGGACTTGGAGAGGGTGTGGAGAGAAACATCAAGGACGTTCGCGAAGGTTCAGGGGCGTGGCATATATAACCCGCAGAAGACGCCCCCACCTCAGATGAGTCCTGGAAAAAGCACGCGACGTCCACACAGCAGCTTCAGCCACAGCAGCGTGGGGCCTTGACGGCAGTGTTGAGCAGGGCCGCGAAGGAACGGCGGCTGCTAAACGCGCCGATCGTGCTGCAGTACCCGTGGACCTTCCTCTCCCTCCAGCCATCCACCTCCTGCCAGTCCTATCATCATTCCCCGCGTGAGTCTGTCCTTGTTTGTTCTGTCCCTGGGTTTAATTAAGACTGTAGGTAAGCTAGCGTTGCACTGTCTCTCTGAGTTCTTCTGTAAATTATTTTCTTATCTTTCCTTCTTCCTTGGTTTCTTTCAATCCTGTACATAGTAATAAATTATATTTGTATTCCTTACCCTTTGTCTTTCTTCTTCTTCACATCCTTCGCTTTAGTCTTTTCCCCATTGAATATCTGTGGCGCGATTTTGGCCAACGTTCGGGAATCGGGTTAGTCGGGGTAACTGTTCGGCCGCGGTGCCATCCGCTCGGCAAATCAACATCCTTATCCGCGGTCCGTAACAATATATACAGACTTGGCATTTAATATGGAATATTTTTTTGTGGGGGTGAAATTACTTTTCAAGATGTCTTCGAACCAAAAGTTCATTGGAATTATGTTGAAATTATTCTAGATTTTATTCATGTGACCTTTAAAGGAAACAAAAACCACATTTGACATTTCGAAACAAATAAATTGATCCTTGAAAGTGATGTAAACTGATATCGAACTCAATTCATGGACAGTACTGTGTTAAACTTCTGTACGTTTTCCAGAAGTATCTCTTTATTTTGCACATTAGCCAAAAATTTTTTTAACAAAAACAAAAGTTAAATTACGACTGGGATTACGGACAGTAAAATTACAGTTCAGTACTTTGTGTAACCCCCACGTGCATTCAGGAGAGCACGTACATGTGGAGGCATGCTGTTCACGAGATTTGCCAAGGTTTGGACAGGAATCGCTTGCCATGCAGTGACAATAGCCTGCTGCAATTCACGCACAGAGGTCGGCTGCTGGTCCAAGTGGTCGATTTGACACGTTAATTCTGCCCACAAGTTCTCCATCGGATTCATATCCGAGGACATGGCAGGCCACTCCATATGCTCTACACCACAGTCAGCAAGAAAGTGTTGGATCATGCGAGCACGATGAGGCCGTGCATTGTCATCTTGGAAGACAAAGTTTCCTCGAAAGGCTGCACGAGCAAATGGAAGCGATGTTTCTTCCAGAATGGCCCTGTACTTGAACTGGTTCAGGTTTCCATTCAGAACAACCAGGTCAGTTTTGCCCCCTGCATGAAAAGCAGCCCAAACGGTCACCCCACCACCTTGGCACTTGGACTCTTGGACTCTTGGCACTATACAATCTTTGTTGTAGGCTTCATGCATTTGTCTGCACACTCGGACGTGGCCATCTTGACGATAGACCAGAAATCTAGACTCGTCACAAGATCACGTGATTCCAGTGTCCTGGCTGCCATTGACGGTGCGCTCTGGCCCACTGCAATCGGCGCTGGCGGTGTTGTCTGGTCAAGCGTGGCTTTCTCAGGGGACGCCTGGCACGATAGCCTGCTTGAACCAGTCGTTGGTTGACTAGCCTTCTGGATACAGGCACATTTGTCAGTTGCTGCCACTCAGCCCTAACCCGATTAGCTGACTTGTTACGGTCATTGCGGACTAACCGGTGCAGCTGGCGATCATCCCTCCTTGTGGTTCTGCGGGGACGTCCTGGCCTCGGTATTGGAGTAGGGACACCCCTCTGAGCATTTCGTTTCAGGATCTTTGACACCTGACCTTGAGTGATGCCATACTGCCGAGCAATAGCACGCTGTTTCATGCCGTAATTTCGTAAAGCCACCACTCCATGACAAACAGCATTGTCGAGTTGACGGACCATCTCCAGAGGAAGCGGCATTAACTTTTGGAGATGTGCAGCAGTTGTTTTCCACTAATACAGAACGCAACAACCCTTGTATACCCGACTGTGAAGCCAATCATCAAATGCACCTGTCCGTACATTTTTCCACGCCACCTGTGATATAAACCTGTTGTTGACTTCTTGCTGCGACAGAAAATCAGTGACATGGTTCTTTTAACAAATAAATCACCAAAGTGTAAAAGAAACTCACCAGGTTGATATACTGAGTTAAAGTAATCCCAAGTCAAGAAAAAAAAAATATTCCATATTAAATGCCAAGTCTGTATATATGTATATATATATATATATATATATATATATATATATATATATATATATATATATATATATATATACACAAAGAATTAAGTTAAGCACCCCCCCCGTTTTTTTACAACCTCGCACATTACAAGTTTGTTGTCGTCAAAACAGTGTAATATACCCATGATATTGCTATATTTTCTGGAGAAGTGATATTATGGTCACATAAAAACATAACAATCATGCCGTTTTCAATATTTTATTCTGAATAATTTAAGGTGAAATTTTTTGGGAATTTTAGGCATATTTTCACCTCAATTTAAGTATGGAGCTATAGGTCCATCACGGACAGTGTGGATGACGTTTATGTTTTCTAACGTACAGTCATTGTTCTGAGAAGACCTCTAGCGATCTTTGCGTCAATAACATGTGTAGGACCCACGTGATCGGATCACTGACTCAACCCTACGTCTCATAGACCCTGTAAGCCGTCGTATGCGTTGCTGTGGCAGGTTGAACCCCCTCGAGCACGTTTGGGACATGTTGGGACGACACATTGCGAGGATGGTCCCTCCAATAGCCAATCTGGATGAATTGGAACGTGCATTACATCGGGAATGGAACAACCTGCCACAGCAACGCATACGACGGCTTACAGGGTCTATGAGACGTAGGGTTGAGTCAGTGCTCCGATCACGTGGGTCCTACACACGTTATTGACGCAAAGATCGCTAGAGGTCTTCTCAGAACAATGACTGTACGTTAGAAAACATAAACGTCATCCACACTGTCCGTGATGGACCTATAGCTCCATACTTAAATTGAGGTGAAAATATGCCTAAAATTCCCAAAAAATTTCACCTTAAATTATTCAGAATAAAATATTGAAAACGGCATGATTGTTATGTTTTTATGTGACCATAATATCACTTCTCCAGAAAATATAGCAATATCATGGGTATATTACACTGTTTTGACGACAACAAACTTGTAATGTGCGAGGTTGTAAAAAAACGGGGGGGGTGCTTAACTTAATTCTTTGTGTATATATATATATATATATATATATATATATATATATATATATATATATATATACACATTTATATATATATATATATAATACTTGTACATATACAGGGTGGCCCATTTATCACTGACAGTTTTTAAATCTCTAACTTTTTTGTTTCTTAACAAAATCAGATAAAAATTTTACACAACATGGGTACATATTTAAAGTCTCTTTTTTTTTTTTCTTCTTTTTTTTAACATAGGTTTAATCAACTTTACGAACTTACAAATTTAGTTATGAACTTCAATGTGATTTCCACCATTTTCAATCAGTTTATTCAGCCTTTCTCTGTATTCCAACACCACCTTTTGTTGCATTTTGACCGTAATTTCACCAAAAGCTGCTTGAATTCTCTGTTTCAGTTCCTGAATGTTGGTTGGCTTTTTCGTGTAGACTTCCGACTTGATAAATCCCCAGAGAAAAAAGTCACATGGTGTGAGGTCGGAAGAGCGTGGCAGCCAGGGCATATTGGGGGATTCGCAACCCATTCAGCGTTCGGGCAGTGTCTCATTGAGCCAATTCTGGACCTGGATACCCCAATGGGGAGGAGCTCCATCTTGCATAAATAGCAGTTCATCAGTCATGCCACTAGCTTCCATGTCTGGCCAGAACTGATCACGCAACATTATCAGGTAGCTGTTACTTGTGACATTTTCATCGAAAAAAAAAAAAAGGGCTGTAAATACCACCCTGCCAAATAGCAGCCCAGACCGTAGTTCTTGGTGAATGAAGAGCTTGCTCCTTTACCCAGTTTGGATTCTCTCGAGACCATTATCGATGATTATGGCGATTAACACCCCCGTCCTCGTGAAAATAGGCCTCATCAGACCGCAACAGCAATGCCAGGATTTGCCTCAATTCTCGCAAGTTCATCAGTAGCAAATTACATACGATTGGCTTTGTCTTCTTCATAAAGTTTCTGGGAAATATGAACTTTGTAGGGATGCCATTTTAATTCTTTCAAAATGCGTTGAATTGGTGTGCGACTCATTGCCATTGCCAAAGAGGCACACCTTGTCGAAGTGCGAGGATCGTTATCAAAATGGTTCACAAAAAGTGCCACGTTTTCTTCTGTTCGTCTTTTTTTTGCATATTTTGCACACGACCAACTTCCATCAACGCTCTGTGCCAACTAATAATGCTGTTTCTTGCAGGAGGTTATTTGTTGAATTCTGCACGGAATTTGCGCTGTACTGTTACGACGCTGCTTGTCTACTCAAACCACACTGCACATTTGGCTCTCTCATTTACAGGATACTCTTTTAATTCTGAAAAATGAGAAAGAATAAATCAGTGGCTCTAATATATAAAAAAAAATCCTGAAATATGTACCTACGTTGTTTAATATTTTTATCTGATTTGGTTAAGAAACAACAAAGTTAAAGAGATTTTAAAACTGTCAGTGATAAATGGGCCCTTGTGGTGGGTTGAGGATAGGGAGATAATGTTATGTTTCGCCCACTATTCAGCCCGTAGCTAATAAAACTATTTAGATCTGCCAAAAAGCAGAATTGCCGATCAAAAAGATGGGCGATATATGTTCATCAGTATACTTGCAAGCTATGTGTGAGCAGTTATTTGGCAACAGTGCATGCAACATGTTTTGGTAAGTATAACATCTTGGCACAACTTTCACCTGGAAATACCATCATGAGGCACAGCTTTGATTTGGTCTGATTACCTGATGATCCTTTTGTTAATCTGCACTATTTCATTGTATTGCACTGTGGATTTGGAATCTAACCTGCATTTTATCAGGATATTTTTTTTTATCAGGGTGAGTATGTGAGGGTCTAACTTACATAACTACAAGCAGTATGTGAGGGTCTAACTAACATTATTTAAGGAATGCTCATTTCAAAAAGAGACATCCCCTTGTGGTCAACGCACTTGATCTAACATTGCTGCAGCTTGTTTGTATTCATCTTGTAGAAGTTATTGTCCTGATTGTTTAGAAACTCTTTAACTTTTGTGATTACCTCATCGTCGTAATCAAACCTCTTTAACTTGGGGAACAGGAGAAATGTGAGGGAGCAAAATCTGGTGAATATGCTGGTCGGGGAAGCAGTCATAGTTGTTTGCTGTGGTCATTGCAACCTGAGTTGTATATGTGCGTGCATGCACATGCATTGTCCTGCGGCACTCTTTGACTCAACTTTGCATATCTCTCGCTTTTGATTACTTCTTGTAACTGCCACAGTTCATGAGCATAGTACTTTCCCAGATCTCTATGGCTGGTCTCTACTTTTGGGAAGTAGTCGGTTACGATCACCCCTTTACTGTTCCAGAAAACGGTGGTCATGACTTTTCCAGATGTTGCCTTCAAAGTGGTGAACCAATGACTTGTCCTTTGTGTCACAATCCTGTTCATCAAGTGAGCTAGCTGGGTTTGCTTGAAACAGCTCAAGTTACCTGGAAGTGTGAAGTTGAGATCTCTTCTGATGGGTCTGCATTCAGGTCACTGGTCTTGTGAAACCTTTTTTTCATACCCATTGTTTCACTTGTGTGCCTAGCTGTTGATATTGTATCATTCATCAAAATCTTCTGAACTGCAGCAATCTTTTCTCTTTTGTCTTAACGCTGGTTCATTCTCTTTGCTGGTTTTCCTTCATAGAAATTGACCTGCTCATTTTTATTTTCCTGTTCTATGAAGGAGCATCATCCCTATTGGATTTCCTTTGGTGCGAATTCTTATTCTGGAGATACTTGATCATGGATCTGAATTCAGTCTTCTCTTTTTCAAAATGCTGTTGACCAACTCATGTTGATGCTTTTGGATCAAATTCCTGCATAAGTAATCAAAAGGCTGTTATTAAATGAACACACCAAATTGTGAGTACTTTGATCTGCAAAATCAGGTTGGGTCCTGACATATCAAATAGGTTAGGCTGGAAACTGGAAAGATCTTGTTTTCTGTAATAAGGGGTCACTTCCTTCGTCCCAGGAAGAGGCTTCTCTCTTTTTTTCTCTTGTGCTTTTATGCAAAATTGAGGTTCATGGAGGAGTGAGAATTTTTGTGTTTTTGTGTTTTGTGAAGTGCTTCTCTGACAATTTTTATCATAGGTACTTGTGTCATTTGGGTCACGAGGTGAATGTGATTTCAAATTTGGGGTCACAAAAATGTTTTGGAACCATTGTGATAGAGGGTTGAAAAAAAAAAAAAAAATCCGCGACGGGGGGGGGGGGGGGGGGCGATGGGGGGGCAGTGGGTCCCGCGGTTGGATACTACTCCGAAGTCGATGATGTGGAATCGCAAATCCCATCGCAATTGGCAAAACCCAGATCCCTAAAGCAAAGTTGAAAGATGGCTAAAGGCTCCACCAGGAATGACCCAATATCAAATTTTGGGTTACTTTTTTTTTTTCCCCCGTTTTGACCCCTGTGACCCGAGGGGTGAAATCCCAAAGGTTGTTCCAAATGTAATGCGTTCCCCAGTGTTGATTGCATATACAAAGTTTGAATTTAAAATGTTTAAAAATGTGCTCGCAATTGCATTTTTTTATTCTTTAAAGGTGGGAGGTGGGAGGTGGGGGGGGGGGGGGGGGGTGACAGGGCCAAAATTGCTCCTTTACTAAGATGAACCACTTTTATGATTGTAATCACTCGTTATCTCACCTGGAACGTAATTCCGGGGAGCTTATGGGATGGCGTGTTGTCAGTCCGTCAACTCTCGCAACTTCTCCGCAACTGCTGATGGGATTGTGACCAAACTTGGCACAAATCATATTTGGTATGTTGCAACTCAAGTTTGTTCATGGCATTAAATAAACTAGGGCATGCCCGTACTATATCTATATCTAAAATTATATCCCCCCCTCTATTTACATGAAATGGTTTGGTCCATGAAATGTTTTGGTCCATTCGCAACGCCAAAGCGAACGGCGAACGCTTTACATGAAATGGTTTGGTGCATGAAATGTTTTGGTCCATTCGCAACGCCAAAGCGAACGGCGAACGGCTTGCGAGTACAGTGACAATCCCCCCGGGGTTTTTATTAGTTTTAAAACATAGTTTAACGCCAACATAGCGCCAACATAGTTTGCAAACGTGAAATAAATGAATACGCTCTCAAATGTGCCATCCGAGGCAGAGTGTGTCCGCCACGTTCGGCACACGCGATAGCTCGCTGCTCTCTGATTGGTTGAATCGTTTTTTGGACATAGCTCGGTAAGTAATTGTCCGATTAATATGAAACCTTGAAAAGGCACATCCTCGGGTCCCCAGCAATATACCTGGCAAGTTTAAAGTGTATCGGACCCGTGGTTGTCGAGAAACAGCGGTCACAGACAAACAAACGTACAAACGTACAAACAAACACACAGAGATTACTGGAATTATAGATAGATTAAAATGTGGTTTAAGGGGTCTACCGGGGGTCAAAGTGGATCTAGGTTTTACCCCCTAAAATAGGTATTTGCTTTCTTCTCAGAAACTACACATACAATTCTAATTGAACTTCACTACAATGTTCCATTCATCACCTATGATGTACCAAAGTTTTTCCACGATATTAGAAAAATTGGGGTCTAGGGGGGGGGTCTACGGAGGGAGACCGCCCCAAAATAGGTTTTAAAAAAAAATTGTTTAAAATCTTATAATTATGTTCGTATGATTCCACATGCTGCCCTGTCTTCCAGCAACTATTCGAATTGGATTAAAACACCGAGATACTGTTTAAAATACCTTTAGTCAATGTAGTACACTGCTTTATTCTACCAGGTGAGCACCCAGGGGTATTGCCCTTTAAAAAAAAAAAATCATGTTACCTTGTTCTATTTAACTTCCCCATACTACTATGCATTTTTTGTAATGCTTACTGGATGCAACGTAAAAGTCCTGCTGTCCACTGTCCCAATATCATTCTGAAAGCCCCTCTGTTTCAACAGGGCTTAGAAGTTACTTTTTTTTTCTTTTTTTTTTGCACACCGTGTCCTCTGGCTGTCATAAGTTCAAAGCACGAGCTTCTTTTGTCGCTTTCACAGCCTGAAAATTTCTCAACCTCTTGATTTTATTGTTTCATCAACTTAAGTGGATATTAGAAGGGGTTTTTTATTTCAATGGCTTATTTTCTTTTACTTATGTGTAAATGCAGGAAGCAGCAGAGGCAGTAACACGGCACGTGCGTGATCTGGCTGGTAAAACGGATGGCCTGGTACCCATGTTTATCAGCACACAAACCGGGCACTTCACGCATAGCAACACACTTACACTGGGGGCTCGTGCTGACAGTTACTACGAGTACTTACTCAAGCAATGGCTGCAAGGTGGCAAACGTGAACAATTGTGAGTATGGTGGGCTAAGCCTTTACCAACATTTTTTGTAAATAAAAAAAGAGAAAAAAAAGATTATCAATAAATGTATATACCACACTTCCATCCTTTGCCACCAATCTATTCATTCATACTTGTGGATGGAATAACTATTGCAATACATTTAATTAAAGATTCAGCAGCTCCTGTTTGTATCATACTAAAATACTGTCATGTCAGCCTGGCGGTTAACACCGCTGGATGGCGAATAGCCGTAACTGTCCTTAATTCCGAGGCGCGTAGCCGAAACTGGCAGTTGTCCGGTACATTCGGTGAGGGGACCAAAGCTCTTACCTCAGACGGAAGTCACACGGGTTTATCCTCGGACCCACAAACAAATAAACACAAAACAAATGAAAAAATGCCACAATAATGAATTTAATGAAATAAAGCATGGCAATAAAATGAATGTTGAGGTAAAATTAAATCCTAATTTTGAGATGTCTCCACTCATACAAATACACAACAGAGGAATGATAAAATAAAATGAATTCTTTTGTTGAGTCGGCCGGTTCTCAGCTTGCTCAACGAGATCGTTGAATGAAGTCGGCAGTACAAAGTGGCCCGAGCCGTTCGCGTTGGAAATGCCCAACAATAGCGCCGAGTCACTCTCCACAGCCCACGTATGTGAGGTAACTCGTGCAGGCGGTCCTCTTTCGGTCCCCTCTCCGTCCGAAGCACCAAGAGCCCCACAAACACCTCCTCCTCAACAACAACAACAACAACAACATGCATTTTAAAAGGCCATTTTCCCTGCTAGAGCGGGGGTTAGCCTTGCGGTCCCCATGACAATCTTCTCCATTTTGCCATATTTTCTGCATCTCTCCTTGTTAACCCCCTTGCCCGCATTTCTTCGTCCACCATCTTTAGCCAAGTCTTTCTCGGTCTTCACCGTCCTCTGCTTCCTTCTACATTCATTTCCATCACTCTTCTCAACCAGTCACTTTCATCCTTCCTCAACACATGACCAAACCATCTCAACCTGTTCCTCTTCACAGCATCAATCACAGGCTCTATTCCCATCATCTTTCGCAATTCATCATTTGTCTTCCTCTCTCTCAACGATACTCCGCAAATCCGTCGAACCATTCGCATTTCCACCCTTTCCAACCTTCGTTGCTGCTCTACGTTCATAACCCATGTCTCGCTCCCATAAATCATAACACTTCTCACACATGCGGCATACACCTTTCCCTTCAGCTTCAACGACACTCCCCTAATCATCAGCACGCCACTCAGTTCCCGAAACTTCTTCCATGCACATCTCACTCGAGCAACCGTTGCCGAGTCTGATCCACCTTCTCCATTCAGCATGTCTCCGAGGTAGCAAAATGTTTTCACACCTTCCAGCTTCACGCCGTCTCCAAGATCCAACTCAACATTTCCTCCATCTGCAGCTCCCTCTGTGCACACTATACATTTGAATGTAGCTGCCACACTGGTTAATGACCCTCTCAGACCACTACATTTTTGATGAACCCACTCAGCGCACATTGTACATTGAATGGAGTTCACTCCGACACCCTTCCTACACACAGCACAGGGCCACTTCCCAGTTCTTTCCACCTCACCACATGCTTTACCACTTGCCATCACCTTCGTCTTTCTGATATTCACCTTCAGACCTTTTGTCTCCATACATTCCTTCCACGTGTTCATCTTTTCCTTCAGTCCATCCATACTTTCCGCAATCAACACCAGATCATCTGCATACAACAACTCCCATGGTAAACCCTCCTTTACGTTCTGAGCCAGCACCTCCATCACAGCTACAAATAGTAGTGGACTTAGTACCGACCCCTGATGCACTCCCACCTTCACCTCAAACTCACCACTGTTCCCGTCCTTCGTCCTTACAGCTGTGCGTGCTCTTTTGTACATTGCCATCACTACTCTGATCAACCATTCCTCCACTCCTAACTTCCTCAATGCCCATGTCAATACTTTGCGTGGTACCCTATCGAATGCTTTCTCCAGATCAACAAACCCAAGAAACAACTTCTTCCTCTTCTCCATGTACTTCTCCTGCACGAGCTGTGAGCGCCATCGCCGGACCCTCAACCCGACCATCTGCATCCCCGCATCTGCCTCCTCACGATCGCAAAAGTCCACTTGAGCTCCGCAAAGTTCTCCTCACACTCGCACACGAGCCAGGAACCGCCAAGCCAGAGACAAAAAGCGACTGCCCGACATGAAAGCCCGAGAGAGTCTTCTTCTTCCCATGAGTATTCTTCCTTTTCAAATTTTCTTGCTCTGACGTCACTGTCCAATCGCCGAACTCTGTCGAATCGCCTCATGGTCTTGCTTGACCAATGACGAACTTCGGGGCGTGGCCTTTTTCCTTACTCGGTTTGTAGGTGAGGTTAGTTGTGGAACGAGAATGTTCAGCTTCTGTCAGCATGGTGTCGGTTATTGTTGGTTAATGGGAGATTGTTGTTATTGTTGTCGTTGTAACAAAAACGTTGGGAAAAGTCACAGGAGGCAATCACAAACTGGGGGGAAACTAACTTTAACCCCCTATCTAGATAACACTGCTCCACCCCCTGTGTGAAGACACATAAACAACCTTAAGCTCCAGTTTACCTGCTTAAATACATTGAGGTGTCTCCTATGCCTCCACGATCCATGCTACACCTGTACGATCCTATCTTTTCTATGAGATTTCATCCTCTACCCCCATAAACGTAACAATATGCGATTTGGCGTGTCTGTCTGTCTGACCGCGATACATTTGGTTGTGACTTATCCAATCTCATAGAAACCTGACAGTGGGACTGTCGGTCACACGACGGAGGTTGTAGTGACTTAAGGATGCCCCTTCCACAAGGAGGTTTTCCACCTTGGGAAAAATCTGTGTTATGGTGCATACAGTCAGGTGAAAAAGTAAGTACACCCCATGTAAAGTTTTGACTTTTTCAACATATTTCAACATACAGCTATTTGATCTTCATTTCAACAATATTGATAGATAAAGGTGATATAATATAACAAATATCATGAAACATTTACATTTTGTAGTCCATTGTATAATTGAAATAAACATAAATGCAAATTTCGCATGTGGAAAAAGTAAGTACACCCCTACATTTATCACTACCTAAAATACCTAAAATTAGAATCAGGTGCACCAGCTCAGGTGCAAATGATTAGAACATCGTTAGAGAGGATCTTGGAGGAACCTGTCTTATTTAAACCTCAGACATTTAGTTTGGTTTGCTCTTTGTTGTTGAAGTGTGCGGCGTCACCATGCCTAGATCAAAAGAGCTCTCTGAGGCCTTCAGAAAGAAGGTTATAGATGCCTACGAGTCTGGGAAGGGATTTAAAAAGATCTCCAAACAATTTCAAATCAATCATTCAACTGTCCGGAAGATCATCTACAAGGGGAGAAGATTCCAAACAACTGCCAACTTGTTCAGGCCAGGCCGCCCCAGCAAGTTCAGCCCGAGAGCAGACCGCAAGATGCTGAAAGAAGTCTCTAAGAACCCCAGAATGTCATCACGGGACCTACAGGTAGCTCTTGCCACTGTTGATGTCAAAGTGCATGAGTCTACCATTAGAAAGAGGCTGCACAAATTTGATCTACATGGGAGGTGTGCCAAGAGGAAACCTTTGCTGTCCAGAAAAAACATCAGGGCAAGACTAAAGTTTTCCAATGAACACCTAGGCAAAGACCAGCACTTCTGGGACAATGTGCTCTGGACAGATGAGTCAAAGGTAGAGCTATTTGGCCACAGTACCAGAAGACATGTTTGACGAAAACCAAAGACAGCATTTGACCATAAGAACCTGATACCAACTGTAAAGCGTGGTGGTGGAAATATTATGGTTTGGGGCAGCTTTGCTGCATCAGGGCCTGGGCAGCTCACCATCATATAATCCACTATGAATTCTTCATTGTACCAGAGGGTGCTTGAGGATAATGTGAGGCCATCTGTCAGAAAGTTGAAGCTCAACCGAAGGTGGACCTTGCAACATGACAATGACCCTAAACATACCAGTAAATCCACCAAGGAATGGCTGAAAAGAGAGAAATGGAGGGTTCTGGAATGGCCAAGTCAAAGCCCGGATCTAAACCCCATCGAGATATTGTGGGGGGATTTGAAACGAGCTGTGCATGCAAGAAACCCCTCAAACATCGCACAGCTGAAAGAATTCTGCATGGAGGAGTGGGCAAAAATTTCTCCCAGTCGATGTGAGAGACTGGTAGACAGTTATAAGAAACACCTACTTGAGGTTGTTTCTGCCAAAGGGGGGCAATACCACCTATTAGAGCCAAGGGTGTACTTACGTTTTCCACATGCGAAATTTGCATTTATGTTTATTTAAATTATACAATGGACTACAAAATGTAAATGTTTCATGATGTTTGTTATATTATATTGTAGGAGTAACGGACAACGAGAGGGTAAAAAACTTCTTGACTTGTTCAAGGCTCCTTTATTTCCACAGAACTAAAACCCGACTGGAACTCGTCTTTTTATATCCCCCGTGACTTCCGCCCGATCCTCTTAAAGGGGCGTGGCTCCAACACCCGAGCGCACGCCACTCCCATACCGTAAATAGACCCACTTGTCCCGTGCTCGTGAATTATGCCTCTATGGGGTATCCCCCACAATATCACCTTTATCTATCAATATTTTTGAAATGAAGATCAAATAGCTATATGTTGAAAAAGTGAAAACTTTACATGGGGTGTACTTACTTTTTCACGTGACTGTAGAGAGCTTATCATGGCGTTTTTCGAAAGCCACTTCTAATAACAAAAGTAATATCATCAAGAATGATGAAACCATAATATTAATGTTATTACAATACAATATTAATACTAATTAATATCCCCCTCCCCAAGGGCTTTTTCCTCCTTGGATAAACGCCGTGTTAACCTGTATAAATAGCTTATCGTAGTGTTTTGTGGGGCACCCCTACCAAGTCGTAAAATAGTATAAATCGCAAACACGTATGTTTACCTTTTTAAACAGTCGCTGCTGCTGTTTAACACGAATCTAAAAGGGAAGAAACCTGACCTTGAGGCATTATGTGCTTATCGTGTCCCACACGAACGGACCCGAGTCTTTATCTACTGTAATCTATATACCCCAGAGAGGATAATAGCATTACCCTTCCTGCCGCTTCCGTAGTGAGTGGGTGTTCTAGTAAAACCAAATGCGCATTGGGTTTTACACTTTTAGTTGCCATCAGACCTAACCTTCCAATGGGCACACCATCACTCATTTTGTTTCGTGTATTATGGGTCTGTTTCCTATCGAGTTAATATTGCATTCTGTATTTTCCACATTCTGTATCCTCTCGTATCTTTAATTCACATTTTCTTACCCCATCTCTCCTGTAGGTTGCTTGATAGTTACCTTGAGGCGATTAGTGGAGTGCAGAAGCACCTTTTAGGCAAGTCTCAACCCAACCAGCTGACGTTTGTTGGAGAGTTGGTAAATGGAGAATTGCGACCGAAGATGGTAAGTTCTACTGGACAAATACAACGCATGAATAATTATCCAAAGCAATAAAGGCATAGTTATGTAATACGCAGTATTACATAACCATGCTGCTATTGCTTTGGATAATGACGTATTTGATATGAATATACATCATCATTCTCCACGATATGGCGATGATTGATCCCATTGACTATTATAAATTGGCTTGCAATACTGTCCGTTTTGGAGAAAAAGTAAATGACCGTTCCAGAAAAAGGAACATCATATTTTTGCAGTTATACGATTATGTTGGGTCCCCACACCCGCCACAAGAAGTTGTGGCAGAAATTTCTAATTTATTCAGGGTGTCAGCAATACCTAATCTTGTCTTTGTTGAAAGACACGAAGATATATATAACGTTCACCAGCAATCATTGCTAGCACACGGGTTCCCAGCTTCGCACCTGTTTCAGAGATGGTGCACTCATTGATGCAACATCCTGCCTGCGAAGCACCAGTCCAACAGTTTATTATGAGTCAAAAATCAAACCCAGACTAGACAGCTCAGAGGCAAGTGCGCTACCTCTGCTTTGCTGCCAGACTGAACCAGAACAGAGCCAGCAAAAATGTTTCATAGAACACTGCAAGGCCACAAACTTGCTTGCACAACCCAAGAGGCATACCGAAACGCAGCATCCTGTCATTAGATGCCATTGCCTAGGGCACCCTTACATTTCAAGCCTCAAAGGGAACAAGATGAAAAGCAACAGTACATGGGGGGGGGGGGTCTATCACATTTCAGATGAAGACTTTGTACTCCATTAAGAAGTGATAGTTTGGGTGGAAAAGTAAATATGTGAGCAAATCGTGTTACAAGCACCACTCTTGTTTTTTTTTTTGTAAGTATATTACCTAAGGATTGAAATAAAAATGTATTCCTATTTTTAAGATGCTCGGTATCATATACAGAGCAGATTTAGACTTCAGGTCCCTTCTGCTCCCGCAGATCTTGATTACATCATTTTCATCCAAATTATTCGTATATTATTGGTACACTTCACTGCAAATGTAAAAAGAACAACTTAACCTAAATGGAGGTATGCTTTTGTGAAGTTTTTAAGAACGTCGACGATACCTAGGAAGAACTGTTTGTTCCAGATGATGACGTATCACATGAAGATGATGAAAATGCCTTGAAGAACTGACAATAAAAATACTGCAAACATTTTTTTTCTCGATTCGTTTACATAGAACTTTTAGAAGTATGAAAAAGTGGTGAATTACATAGAACGAAAATCTAAAAATAATTGGAAAACAAAAATAAATTAATTTTTGGTCTGTGGCTTTGGAAACACGATCAGGTTGTGTGTCATTTGTGACAGATAATGGGCTCTCCCTAAATTGCAGATCAGAACTCAGTAGAGAGCATACCTCCACCAGGTGAACAAGTTTACGTTTTGTATCCTAGAGTAGACCAGAAAATCACAATACAGAATCACATTTAATCAGTCATCCGTCCACAACTTTTTGAGATATCCTGCTATTTATATTTTTGGCTCTTTCTCCCAATGGTGAAGAATCACTTAAAAAAAAAAAAAAAAAAATTCTCATCCGAATCCATATTCAGATCTTCACCAAAATCGAATCGATTCATCCTCGTCACAAAACCAACCTGTCCACCAAGCTTTGTCCAAATCCGTCCACAACTTTTTGATATATCCTGCTGTGTATCGTTTTTGGCCCTATCTCTCAATGGTGAAGAATATCTTAAAAAATTATACTAGCCGGATCTGACTCCAGGTCTTCACCAAAATCTAATCATTTCGTCCTTGTCACATACGCTACCTCTCTGCCAAATTTCGTCCGAAGCCGTCCACAACTGTTTGAGATATCTTCACAAACAGACAGGCAGGCAGACAGACGGGGGTGAAAACATAACCTCCATCCACCTTTGGTGGCAGAGGTAACAAGTATGTAATGTATTCCTATGCATATAGATGGACCATTTTGATGTAGATAACCAAAGAAAACTAATGAGATGGCACTTGAACCAACATACTTGTATTTGGAGCAAAAATGATGTCATCAAGAGCTGGTCTGGAATTTATACTCCTGGCACATTAAAACAAAACCGAAAGTCTAACAGTGGCATAGCCGGGCTTTTTGATACTGTCGCGTCCATAGATAGTTAACACCAGCCTTGGACGGATGGGTCGATCCAGCCTTAACTCCTGAGGCGACCTCCCGATTATGGCGGCGTGCGTGAGATGGAAGAGACATGAGGCATTTGACTACATGAAACGAGGGTTTAATCCGAAACCCCAACCAGGAACAAGACAAATAAAAATGTACAATAACGATTTATAAGAAAATAAGGCGCAGACTAAAATAACGAAAATGAAACCGAGTTAAGATTCTACGGCGAGGTACCTCGACACACGGACACAAACACGCACACAGGGAGAGATAAGAAAATAAAATTCACGGTCCGGCACACTCAACTGGCCCCAAAATGAATCCTGTGGTATGGGCAGTTGGCCAAGCCCCGGAGCCACCAAGGTGGCAGCCGGCAAAATGGCGACGTCGAACGCCGCGTGTCGAAGGTGTCGTGGGCGCCTGGGGATGAGGCGAGTCGTGAAGACGGCCATCTTCTTTCTCCTCCACTTGGGAAAACGCAGCATGGCCTCCAGCCCACGAAAGGGCCCAACAGTCCAAGCTCCCTCATGATCTCGTCGCACCAACCGCTCTTTTCAGGAACACAAAAATGGCCAAGCTTCTTCCCCAGCAAGAACCAGGCACTCCTTCTCCTATCGCAAAGCTTCTTGCTGCCGCCCACGCTCACGCAACCAATTGCGAAGCTGCTTCTTTTAGCTCGTACTCGGGGGAGGGGGGGGAGTGGTGGCCTGCCGGTCCTGTTTCTGCTTACCCTACCATGGTTGCTCCGCCTCTCCTGGGTGGGTCTTTACTGTACTGTACCCATGGAGCATGCATAACTTGGCGGGCCGTACCGGCAAAAATGTTAGGAATGACGCAGAGTGTTTGACGCACAGGGGAAATTATCCTTAAACCCTATTACTAATTAACACTTCATCATCCCTCGTATGATGAACATTTAAACACAACCTTAAGCTACAATTTCCCGACTTAGTACATTGAAATGCTCCTATGTGTCACATGGTCCATACTATTTCTATACAATTCTACCTTTCCTACTGTATTCTCTTACCTACCCCCATAAACAAAACAATACTTTAGTTGAAGAGGATAGTATGACCTAGGTGGAGATACCAGCAAGCAAATAATGTAAGTATTAAAAAATTTATGAATTACTTTAAGTCTCCAAGCTGTCTGTCACCATGGAAGTGAAGAGAATGCATTGAGACACTGTTTTATTCTATATTTTTCAAGTCAACAATGAACCATACACCACTTAAATCCAGTAACTTTGCAGTCATGACAAAGGGATTGTAGTGTTATGATTATTTTTACCAATTTATTATTGACGTTATTATTCGGGAAATGACACCGTATTAAGATACAATCGTATTAAGAAACCTGGGCTAATTTGTCCGAAGCGGCCTGAAAGTAAGGCATGAAGCCGAAGGCCTATACGTACTGTGTCGTTGCAAGACCCATAACACATATGCTTTCGATATTTGATGGTCATTTTAACAATCGGTTTGTTTGTGGTTCACACTGAATGAAAAACATAATGGTAGAGCATGGCGATTGCGATTTTATGACGGGTTCGACGATATGTTCGGCCCAAAAAGCATGGAAATCAAAATGGCGGTGTGAAGTCAGCCGTCATACGCCGTAATGACATCACAGACGTAATCACATCACACCACCCCTGTCATGTGACCAGATCCTCGGGTCTGATCGGTGAACGTTTGTGAGGGACATACATACATACATACATACATACAGACAGGCAGTCAAACACTGTTCTAGACAGCTTTTCCCTTTGGGCTTTGCTGTAAAAATTGGAATACTTTTTTTCTTTTCTTTAAAAAAAAAAAAATTTATGTATCCAATTTAAAAAAAAAAAAGTGGTGCTTTTAACAAGATTTGCTTGCGTGATGGTCACAAATTGCATTTAGGCCAGCACTATGAGAATGGTTAAAAAAAAGGTGGCCCCGGAAGGAGAAGCTTTTCGGCACCCACTTGCGATATGTGAACTTTTAGGCACCTACCAGAACAGGTCATAGTTTTCGTGTGCCCAAGCAGCTCCAGAGACTGAACTTCACACAGGCATTGACCACCGAAAATATATAACAGTATTTACTAGCTGGTCTTTTGGAGGGATGACAGTGTGCGAATAAGGGTCTTTCTTGCATGAAAATATGCTGTTGTTTTGTTTTTATTTTTTTTGTTTTGTTGTTTTGTTTACAGAGGTGACTCCTGCAACTCCACTTGTTACCTCCGCCACCGAAGGTGGATGGAGGTTATGTTTTCACCCCTGTCTGTCTGTTTGTCTTTGTTTGTGAACAGGATATCTCATAAAGTTGTGGACAGATTCGGACGGAATTTGGTGGAGAGGTTGGATATGTGACACGGACGAAATGATTCGATTTTGGGGAAAGATCCTAATCCGGAACCGGATACAAAACTTTTTAAATTTATTTTGTGATACTTCACCATTGACTTATTCAGCCAAAAACGATATGCAGCAAGATATTTTAAAAAGTTGTCGACGACTTATGACTCAACTTGGTGGATTGGTTGGGGAAGTGACGTCAACAAGCCGATTAGGTTTTGGTTCAGGCCCAAGTGCAGATCTGACCTATCAGTGGGATACAAAACGTAAACTGTTCAGCCTGGTGGAGGTATGCTCTCTACCGAGTGCCGTTCTAATTTCATCTAAATTTATGAGCCTTAAGAGGATGAAATATGTTCTTGGATGTAATTGATTTGCACACCAACTTTACTTGTATTTTCTTGATCTTTACCATCAGCCAGTGCTTTAACCTTCACAACGTCGATTTTTGAGATATTTTATGAGTGGTATTGAAAATCTTTAGGGGGTAAGTGTGTACATTTCTGAGTGCATACCTTTTCTAACTTCCAGGTAAAACTGCATTTCTCAATGGATAATGTTGGTTGAATTCTTGCTGATCAACATCAGAGCTGCCACAATGTTTTCCAATCCTGTCTCCAGGACCATCTGGTGTGCTTCCTGCCGGGCACGCTGGCATTGGGCACACGTCACGGTCTTGATCCCTCACACCTGCAATTGGCTGAGAAACTTGCCAACACGTGCTACCAGATGTACCGCCAAACAGAAACTGGTCTGAGTGCAGAAATATCTTACTTTAACACGCAAAGTGATGCAAAGCAAGATATCTCCATTAAGGTGGGCTTAATGGAAAAGATTAATGTTATGCTAACCACAGGAGATTTGCTATTATCCTATACCTTTGCTCGTGCATGACATGTAAATATAATAACGAGAACTTTCTTTTTATTTTGTTTCGATTAACTTGCAACTTGGACTGTTCCATACAAGATTTTCAGACTTGCATTTGTAAAAAAAAGAAGTTGAATTTGATTTGGCTATTGCCTGTCTTCTTGTTTTTCTTTACAATAATCATATTCATAAATCCTCATTTGTTGCCATTGTCATGTTGTTTACAGCCCGCTGATAAGCATAACTTACTAAGGCCAGAAACAGTCGAAAGCCTCTTTTATCTTTACTGGATCACTGGTAACCATAAGTACCAGGATTGGGGCTGGGACATACTACAGAGCATCAACCTTCACACCAAGGCAAGTTCTTCAAATAGATTTCCTGCTTTTTCTGCTTGCTTTGTTTTCTTTCTTTTGTGTGCGTGTGGGCTGGCGTGCGTACGTGCGTAAGCGAAGGACCGAATTCTAATTTGGTGTGTGGGTGCAACCCACGTCAAAATCCAAGATGGCCACCGCCATGTATGTCTGAACCTTGTGAGCGGAATATCTTGAAAAATAAACGAACTACTAACTTCTAATCTGGTGTTTGGGTGTATCTACGCATAAGGAAGAACTCTCTTGAAAATTGGGTCGCCACGTCAAAATCCAAGATGGCCGCCGCCATGTATGTCTGAACCTTGTGAGCGGAATATCTCGAAAAATAAGCGAAGTACCAACTTCTAATCTGGTGTGTGGGTGTATCTAGGCATAAGGGAGAACGCTATTGAAAATTGGTCGCCAAGTCAAACTCCAAGATGGCCGCCTTGCATCTTCCACTTTGTCAACTCGCATCACTTCACCGACGGGGGACCTAGGCGTAACGCTTGTTTTCTTTCTTTTTGTTGGTGCTTTGTGAATTTGCTTTTTTTTGGATTCTGCTTCAATTATGCCTTCCCTTTTGCAATTTGTCTGCTCATTCTCAGAAGCTTTTGTGAGAACTTCTATCTCCCTAACAATTATTTTGTGGAAGCCAGCACCTGTTTGCCAATTACACTTGCTAAAATTCCAGCTGTGTACTGCAGGATATTACTTTACTTCTTAATTCCCGACCTCTTTAGCATTTATTGTTTGATTGGCTCATACTTTGTGCTAGGTGGGTTTCATGTACAATTACAAAATACCAAGATAGTTTGTCTTTTGGGTTTCATGTATACAGCAATACCCCGGCCTACGTCATTAATTGGTTCCATAAGCCATGACGCAACTCGGTTTTTGACGTAAACCGGGCGTAATGCCTTAAAATGAAGACAAACACCGTAAAACTAGAGTAAATAACTGGAGGAGGCTGCGGCTTCGCCTTGAATCTTTGCCGCTCCCCGTCGGGAGTCCCTCCGTTGTTTTCTGTCGGTCGGGTCTTCTCCTCGAACAGGGCGACCGGCACGGATGTGTCGACCGTGAGCTGGCTTGTGTGCCGAGTGGCTCCGCGGCCCGCTTCACCACGGCGTGCTTTACCCAACGTGTCCGAGCAGTTTCACCGGTGGTCATGTCGTGTCGTCTGTGACGAACGAACGAACGAGCTCAGGGTTCCGTGAACCCAGCCGCCCCGGGGATCGACCCTCTCCTCCTAGTCGTAGCCGTGCCCGGTCTTTCCTCGAGCGGCCGAAGTTGCTTGCTTCTTTTTGTAGGTGTGCCCCGTCTTTCCTCGAGCGGCCGAAGTTGCTTGCTTCTTTTTTTTTTGGACGATGCAATATACGCAGAAACGACGACGTACAGGCAGGCATTTGCAAATCCATGCACATGTGCACATGCACACGTCGATCGGTTCATCGACGCTGGATGCCGGCGAGGTGCCCGATGAGGCACCACGGCTCGTGGCATGACACGGTCACGGTCGTCCGAGCCGGCATCGTCGTCATGTTTCGCCGTTGCCACGTTGCGTTGGTTGTTTTACACAGTAAAGGAACCTTTACACAGTAAAGGAATAATCACAAAAATAACAGCGAAAGGCAAAGCAAGCACGCGACCACAGCACAGGACAAAAATGCATATGGCGTCGCCTTTGTTTTGAATGAGAACCAGCAGCTACGCGTACGTATATGTACGTACATTTTTTTATATATTTTAATGTGCTTTTTATTGTATTTTAAATAGTTTTTTGAGCTTCTTTTATTGTTAATTTTTATGTACTATTTCATTTATTTTAAATATTTTTTTCACGTCCTGTTATGATGTTGGAGTGACGTAAAGTCGCACATAATGACGTTCGCTGAACTGAAATTTACTCTAGAAGAGTGGCGTAAAGTCGGATTTGACGTAGGTCGAAATGGCATAAAACGGGGTATTGCTGTATATGGAACAAATATTATGACTTTATTTACAGCAGGAAGGCGCAGAGGTACGCACACTCGCCTCTGTCTTGCCTGGGTTAAAAATCTCAACCCAGCTATAAACTGTTGTCTTGCATTTCACAGACAGGGTGATTCATCGTTGTGTGTGCCGTCCCTCGGATGGACGTTAAACTAGGTGATCGTTAAATATCCCACCGTGTCATTCGCAAAGAGTAGGCAAGCTATCGCAGGCACCATGAACAAATTCCAAATTGCTGTCCTAGTAAGGGCATTTTATGAGATATTTCACAAATCTTAACTAAATTGTTACCAAAAAATTTCTTCACCAATATGTTTGTAAAGGTGTGTAATAACATGTGTTAAAATGTTGAAGTTCAACTCCCGTGGGAAACCCAGAAAAAAAGCTGTTGAATTCGGGTACCGAAAAATTATTTTCGAGAATTTTTATTTTTTTTAATCGGCCCTTAAGTAACTTATGAGGGGTCAAATAAGGGTTTTTCATGATTCTGAGTTGATTGTTAACATTTATATTTTCACTTTTACATTTACACACAAAGTAGCTTTTATTTCACATACATATATAATACTCAAGAGTTATTTCTCATTCACAATGTCAGAAGTTTCAACAGTCATTGTCTATGTCTTCTTCAGACTCAACATCATGACTGCAGTTTCTGCATGTAATGCCATTACAGACTCCACAGGCCGAGATGCACGTGACCCCATTCTTCTTGCAGCTGCATCGCCGGTTGCTGCAATCTCCATGACAATTACAGCTCGTGAACTGCAATAGCTCCTCAGGAGCCGTGGGGTCCAGTGTTGGAACTGGCTCATACCCATGCACACCTATTGTCCATCCATAGTCACTGGGGTTCAGAGACATGCTCTGTAGAAGGCAGGCCTTTGTAAGCAGGCAAAGTTTATAGTTCCTTCATGAGTTGACAGTACAGCCGTGCGCCCTTGGCATACTGATGATGGCCTGCAGCGGCAAAGATGTGAAGCATCTTGGTAACGATGCAGGACAGATGCCCATTGTGGTCTGCAAGTCGCTCGGTTCTGATAAAGACCTTGATCACATCTACCATGTGGTGGTACTCCACCCAGAGTGCAGGTGTTCTTCCTCCTTTTGCGAGTCGTTTGAAGGTTTCTTCAAACCTTTGCTCAAACACTGGCACTACTGGGTCTGAGTGTCTGGCTCCCATCTTCCCATCAGCCACCTTCTCCATGAAGGTCTTCATGTCACCACGCTCCTCCTCAGTGAAGGCAAGTTTCATGATGTGTTGATAGATGGCTGCATCGATGAGGAGGTGAACACGGATTGCCTTGTCAAAACATCCTCCATCCATGATGTGGTTGGCTGTCGTACTTCCAGGATAGATCAACTGGATCACATCTAGTAGTCCAGAATCTTCCATGATGTTACCCATTGATCCAAGATAAGACTTCAGCAGGTGAAAACCACCCAACCTTGGAATGACGGGTAGATTTGCCTGCTTTATTATATTCACAGCCTTCAGCCAAATCGGAAGATCAAAGGTCACTATAGCGACCCCAGCGTGCCGTATGCACTCTTTCAGAGTGGTGAAGATGGTGTTGAGGTCATTAGGGTCTCCTTCAATAACTGGGAGGAACTCGATCTGTGTGCTCTGCTTTGCATCATTAGCATGGATTCTCTTCATCCAGCCATTCCAGTTGGAGTGTGGGAACTCAGGATCGTTGGCTTTGATCACCCACCCCGCTGCCCAGAGTGTGTCACCTGGAGTGAGGAGTGGCTGATCATGAGCCAGGGAGGAGGAAAGCTCAGCGAGGGGGAGAAACATGATCGTGTTCGTTCCTATCTGTTTCCTGTTCGTAAATGGAATAATCTTTACTTCAGTTCCTCTCAGGATCTTAGCTTTGTCGAGTGCCTTCAACTTCACCCGGGGGAAAGCTGCTGTTGTCTGTGGATCTGGCAAAGGTGGTGCCGGAGAGGTGACTTCGATCCAACCCATTGAGTGAAAGGGAGTGTTTCCGTGAATAGAGACAATGTTTAAATCTATATTGTCTCCAACAAACTGAGTGACTGCATTGTTTGTTTCCCCAACCTCCATAAAGACCACCTGATCATTACTTGACAATTCACTTTCACTGGCTGGCACTTTGGCTGTCATCACTGATTGATCCTCAAGCGCAGCATCAACCGCAACCTCATCATTGATCTGTTCATCGGTTTCCTCCACAATGGTGTCAAGAGTGCCAGAAGTATCTGGAACATCATCTCCACTCCTACTATTAAGGAAGCGGTATTTGTGGTTTTGTGTCTCCGTGTAAGACTCAGTGTATCCCAGCCGGTGGAACTTGTTGAGCATCCATTTTGACCCAAATCTATGATCAAGTTGTATGGCAAGCCCCATTTGGTGTGGCAATACTCCAGACCGAGGTCGACAGGCCTTAATAAAATTCTGCCCCCAAACGGCAACTCTTTCATCTGTCTTGACAATCGGTCTCAAGAACATCTGAAGGCTTGCAGGAACAAGTGTCAGCTGACTATCGATGTCAGTCATACTGTGTGTGGTGGGGTATGACTTTGGACCTAAATCAATCAAGGCAATATCATTGGATATGAACTTGAGTGCCGTCTTTATGATCTGAGTCTTCTCATCTCCATGGTCAAGATTAGCATGATGCTCTCGCAGAATATTGTCGGTGCCATCTTTGAGACAGAGTATATCTGCCCTTCTTTCCTGTGTTGTGAAATACAAGGTGTCTTCGTATTTCTCTAGAAGTTTTATCTTTAGCCAATGCTTTGAATAAGAAAGGCTCTTCTCTGGTGACTGATCAAACTCCTGCAGCTTTTCATGGACTTGGTCCATGTTCATTACCCCATGCTCTAATTCTGAGTCTAACCATTCGCAGAATTCAATAAAAACTGCCTCTCGCTCCTCATCAATACTCCTCTGTCCTCTCTTCCTTTTTCCTTCCTCATCAGTCTTGGACAAACTGTCACCTCTCGCAAACATAAGTTTGCATCGCAAATGGTACAGTGTTTCTTCTGCTACCAAGTCGTTGATCCCTTCCAGGCGTCCAGTGACTTCAGTGCCCCAGTCATCCCCGCGACTCCGTGCTGTCTTCAGCAAGCTTGCCTTCAGTGTATCTGCAGTCAAATTATCTGGCACTCTGTATTTCTTTCTAGCTTGTGCTGGATTATTTTTGTAGAGCTGGGCTGGTTGGTTGCAAAGAATGCATACATCCTTATACAGGAGGTCAACTGACTGTGATCTTCTAGAACTGCAGCCAGTTGATGAACTGAACTCACAAGTAGTGCGTCTTCTTTTCAACTTTGATGACTCTTTCTCTGCCTTTGATGCTTGAGCTGACTTCTTGGTGGTTGCAACAAAGTTGTTGTACAGATCATTTTTACACTACTGGTGGTACCTCAGTTTTCCTTCCCTTTGAGCCTCCTTCATACGTTCCACAACAGTAACATTTTCGACAGTTTCTGCTTGTTTCAATAAAGTTGAGTATCCCTTTGGAGTTGCCTGTATGAGCCTTTCAGCTGGTGTATCCGAGCGTGCACAGATGAAGCAATTGAGCACAGGTGGAGTAACGTCTTCATCCATATTGCTAGACTCCATGTCCTGCAAAGTAGAAAATGAGATATATTTTGAAATTATTTTTCCACAAAGGAATGTCTGTGGTGAAATATAAATGTTAACAATCAACTCAGAATCATGAAAAACCCTTATTTGACCCCTCATAAGTTACTTAAGGGCCGATTAAAAAAAATAAAAATTCTCGAAAATAATTTTTCGGTACCCGAATTCAACAGCTTTTTTTCTGGGTTTCCCACGGGAGTTGACCTTCAACATTTTAACACATGTTATTACACACCTTTACAAACATATTGGTGAAGAAATTTTTTGGTAACAATTTAGTTAACAGATTTTCATATGTTTCCCTTACTATCCTGACTTCCTGTGTCATGAAAAAGCACTTTTTGCCACTTTTTGCCAATTCCAAATTCCTGCCCAGACTTCGTGTGTCAAAGTGTTGACCTGCTCAGAATTGTAACCATAGCTAAGAAACTGCTTTTGTAGAACCGACGCTCTGTACATGATGATGATGATAACTTTACTGTTTTTTTGCAATGAGTATATGTTTCTTTGTTTTGCTTTTTGCCACCACTTTTTGCCATTCATTCATTTGTGAGCTTGCATTTTGGATACCTTTCTCTCAGGGCCATAGTTATGCTGCTGCTGCTGCAGTTCCTCATGAAGGTTGTGGCAGAAATTTGGGGAAAAAAAAAAGTGTGCCCGAAATACCATGCCTACTGTTTATCAAACGACACTGGGATATTTAACATCCATAAACTAATGGTAACAGATGGATTCCCAAGTTGAAGTCCACCATGGGATAGCACTCATTGATGCAACATGCTGCCTGCAAAGCACTAATCTGACAGTTTATAATCAGATGGCCTCTGGTAGCTTTTACCTGATGCAGTGTTTGAGATTTGTGGAGTAACTGTTGAAGGCTAAGTTCTGTGTTGGTCTCCTTTGTTTTTGATCTGTGTTTCTTTCTCTTCGACATCTTTCATTAGCCTTTTTGATAATGTTTTGGTAATTAATTGATTAATGACAGAGAGGGGCGCAGTATTGAAGGTGTGGCAAGGATATTTCAAACATCTGTTGAACTGGGAAGGAAGCAATGGCGAGCTGGAGCTCCTGAGTTATGTGAAGGGGAAAGTGTATTGGTGGAGATCTCGGAAGAGGAAGTGCGGAAGGCATTGAAGAGGACGAAAAAGGAAAGAGTGCCAGGCATTGATGAGGTGTGTACAGAGATAACAATTTCAGCGGAGGAAGTAGGAGTCAGGTGGATGAATAGGTTGTTGAATGTATGTATGAGAGATGGGTCAATTCTGGAGAAGTGAAGGACAGGGTTAATAGTGCCAATATGGAAGGGGAAGGCGGATGTTCAAGATCGGGGGATGTACTGGGGCATTACATTCCTTTGTCATGTCATGAAGGTGCTGGAGAGGGTTCTGGGTGGGAGGATAAAGACGAGTGTGGAGAAGGAGAGCAGAGAAGAGCAGCAGAGGATTAGAAAGGGGAGGGGAACGACAGATGGGATGTTTGCGCTGAGCCAGCTGGTGGAGAAGAGGTTGGAGGTGCAAGGTGAAACGTCATTGGGATTGGTGGATCTGAAGGTCTACAACACTGTCCTGAGAGATGGTGATGGCGACACTGAGATGGATGGGAGTGCCTGAGGCAGAAGTTAGGTTGGTGGAAGGGAATGTACAAGGCAATGAAGGGAACAGTTTTGATTGGTCCTGGGATGTCGAGGGAATTTAATGTGAACATCAGTTTAAGGGAGGGAAGCACTCTCAGCACACCTGTTTATCATGGTGATTGAGATGGTAAGCAGGAAGGTTAAAATTGAAGGATATTCTGGGGAGGATATTGGATGTGGACGATCCGTTTTTTGTGGTGGAGAGTGGGTGGGAAATACTGGAAGTACTGGGGGAGTGGAAGGAGGCATTTGAGAAACATGGGCTGAAAATAAACATTGAGAAAATGGAGGTGATGTGGGTTGGGCAGCAGAAAAAATTAATGAATATCAATTTGGAGAGGAAGGAGGTCAGACCAGGAAATAGGTTTGAGTATCTGGGTAGAACAGTGACCGGTTATTGTAAGTCAAAGGCAGGGGTGCAGAGGAGGATTCAGGTGGGTGCGAATGTGTGGATGAGGTTGGAGGGTGTAGGGTGTAATAACAAAACCCCTTGGTAATGGCAGACGGAAATAGTGCCTTCAGAAAGTATTCACACCCCTTGACTTTTCCACATTTTATTGTTAGAGGTTCAATTTAAAATCGATGAAAACCAGATTTTTTTTTTTGGTCACTTATCTGTGCATAATACCCCATAATGTCAAAGTGGAATATATATATTTTTTTTTTGCAAATTTTCCAAAATAATTAGAAATGATAAGGTGAAATTCTTGAGTAAACAAGTATTCAACCCCTTTGCTATGACACACCAAATTACGCTCAGGTGCATCCAATTCCCTTTGATCATCCTTGAGATTGCTCGACAACATAATTAGTATATCTACCTGTGGCCAATTCAATTGATTGGCCATGATTTAGAAAGAAACAGGCATTTATATACTGTATAAGGTCCCACAGTTGACAATGCATGTCAGATCACAAACTCTACCATTAAGTCCAAGGAACTGTGTCTGTAGCACTCCAAGATAGAATTGTGAAGAGCCATATATCTGGGGAAGGGTATAAATTATTTCTAGTGTAGAAAGTTCCTAAGATCACATTGAGTTCCATCATTAGGAAATGGAAAGAATATGGAACTACCCAAACTCTTCCTTCAATGTGGGAAGACTCTCGTGTTCAGGCCGTTGGTGCTCCGATGGTTGGCAGCGAGTGTCCCGGAAGCATTGACGGATAGAGAGTGGCAATCATATGTGTGGGAAGATTGCATGCTCAGTCAGGGTCGCCCAGATAGGTCAGATGGCAGAGCACTGGTACGATTTTTCAGAGGACTTTGGTTCGATTCCTGGTCTGGGCATGTAATTGTCCCACTTATATCAATTTAATTATTAAATTATGTTCATTAATCTAAGTACTATTTATCGTTAATTTATCATTTACCCATTAAATATTTAATTGAGTCAAATTGAATTAAGCTTTGTTAATAATTAAGCTTTTTATACTAAGTCAATGCTCGTGGAGTAGCGAGCACATAGATCATATAATAAAAGGAGCGGCACCCAAGAGGGAGTGAGAGGGAAGCACAACAACATTAGAGAACAGGGACACCAGGAGATCTGTGGAAGGGAGAGGGCTGGGGTGGGGTAAGTGAGATAAACAAGATGACAAGATGGACA
Organism: Myxine glutinosa; assembly: GCF_964187855.1. NCBI lineage: Eukaryota > Metazoa > Chordata > Myxini > Myxiniformes > Myxinidae > Myxine > Myxine glutinosa. Next base: position 79,944,621 of record NC_136268.1, read on the forward strand.
CGACAAGGACTTTCGGGAAAGAAAACCGAATTTGAAGGAGGTGGAATTGGGATGGATTAACAGGGGTAGAAAAGATCAAGGTTTTGGATAGGGGAAGCTAAGAGATGGTGGTGAAGTTAAGTAATTAAGTTAGTTAAGTTAAGTAATCGAAGTTAAGTAATTGTTCCCATTTGTATTTTCGTTATAACTGTATTTATTTTATGGTGTGTGTACGTATATTGTGTCCCGAGGAAGATTTTCGGTGCAAATCTTTCATACCTGTATTGAAAATCGTGTTAATTCGCGTCGTGTCTTGAGGCCTTGTACAGTGTACAACCTTGAGGCTTTGTTTTTCTCTCAGCGGTCCGTCTTTTGTGCTCCAATAACTTTCGTTCTCTGTTTTCCCAGTCTTTTCACCCCATAGCCTACTTCCTTGTGTAAATCTCAACTCAAAAAAAAACAACAAAAAAACATTTCCTTTTCTGTTCTTATTCCTTGTTCTCATTCGTTTATTCATTCTTATTCGTTCGTTCGTTCTTCGACCACGTGTTTCTCCCCCATTTCCCCAGATAGTTTTCACTGTTATTAACCTTCAATGTTTACACTTTCCCCTCAAGATTTGTATTCCGTCATATATTATAACACCTTTTTCTTCTTCTTCTTTAAAAGGCTGCTTTCGACTTGCTCACCAAATCTATTCATCCCAAAAAAGAATTCCATCTCCTATAGTGCCTTTTTTCTACATTCCCTAAACTCTCCTGCACTCCATCCGCCCTCCAGCAGACTTAAACGTATTTTTAACTCGAAGGTCACAAGAAACTCATTTTGCAATAAATGTTCGTTTCCCATTAATCGTACACTTTCAAAAATCCAATCTCACCCCTCCCCTCCAAATCTTCCCCATAACCCCTCCCCTCCAAATCTTCCCCATCACCCCTCCCCTCCAAATCTTCCCCATCACCCATCCCTTTCAAATCTTCCCCCTTTCCCCTCCCCTCCTAATCCTCCCCATCACCCATCCCCTTCAAATCTCCCTCCTTGCTCCCTCCCTCCTAAACTACCCCCTCACCCCTCCCCTCCAAGACTCCCCCTCGCCCCTCCCCTCCTAGACTCCTCCCTCGCCCCTCCCCTCCTAGACTCCTCCCTCACCCCTCCCCTCCAAATCTTCCCCATCACCCATCCCTTTCAAATCTTCCCCCTTTCCCCTCCCCTCCTAATCCTCCCCATCACCCATCCCCTTCAAATCTCCCTCCTTGCTCCCTTCCCTCCCAAACTCCCCCCTCGCCCCTCCCCTTCAAATCTCCCCACCCTCATTTCTTCTCAATTTCCCCCCTCACTCCCTCTCCTCAAAGCGTCCTCCCCGCTTCTTCCCCCTTCCAACTCTCACTTCCATCTCCCCCAACCTTCTGCCTCGCTCTTCCCCCTCCTCAAATAACACCTCATTGTGCCTCACCCAATCACCATCAACCCTTTTGTCTGCCCCATCCTTCCCTTTCTCTGAGCTATTCTGAAATCTCTGACACACCTTCAACAGCTCTCCCTACCTCTTCCACCTCTTCCACATCTTACCCTACCCCTCCTCCCCCCTGTTCTGTATCCGATGCTCCCCCTTCCTCTTCATTAACGGTATGGACCTCAAACATCCGGGGCCTTCGTTCAAACTTAACTGATCTCTCCATACAGGTTGCTTCTGTCAAACCAGACGTGATCTGCTTAACAGAAACTTTCCTCCTTCATGATGTCTCTGCTTCCTTAGTATCTCTCCCGGGTTACTCCCTCCTCCGGTATGATAGACCTGAGCCTCGTCCTGGAGGTGGGGTTGCTATCTTTATCAAAAACTCTCTTCCTCACTCGCCCTGCACTGCACTCTCTCCCCCTCACCCCCAGGAATACCTCTGGCTACGGCTTCCCCTTCGCTCCCACCTCTTGTTCATATGTGTGTTGTACCGTCCACCAAACAGTGATGACTCCATCTACATCTCGCTGTCTGATAATATGGACCAACTTCTATCTACTCATCCCAACTCTCTCTTCCTCATATGTGGTGATTTCAATTGTCACCATGCCAGTTGGCTGGGTGTGGGTACCTCTCTCACCAGCCATGGCTCCTCAGCAAAGGACTTCTGCGACTCACTGGGACTGACACAATCTGTCAATTTCCCGACCCGGATCTCAGTCAACGGAGCATCTTCTCTTCTGGACTTGGTTATGTCCAGCTTCCCTGAAAATGTCTGCTGCTCTTCTTCTGCTCCAATCGGATCATCTGATCATGTCCTTGTTAAAGTGGACATCTCTCTGACCATTCTCAGGGAGCCTGCTCAGCATCGACGAGTCTGGCATTTCACTCAGGCCAACTGGCACAGTCTTCAAGCAGCCATCAATCATCTGGACTGGTCTCCCATCTCTACCACCTCTGACATCAACTCATCCTGGGAATTCTTCCAAAGTAAATTGCTCTCTCTCATGCACTGATTTATCCCATCTAGTCTTCATTTGTCATACCCTTCCTCCCGTCCATGGTACACGGAATCTTGTGGTGAGGCTGTTGCCCAGAAACAACTTGCCTTCGTCTCCTGGAAAGCAAATCCAACGGAAGGAAATCTCATTTCCTTTCACAAAGACTGAAACAAGTGTGTGTCCACCCTCAGGAGAGCCAGGAAACAATATCTCTCTGTTCTCAAGACCGAACTCTCTTATCTCCAAATCTTCCAAATCCTGGTGGCGTCTGGTCAAATCTGTTTCTGGTGTTTGTTCCCCCTACATCCCCTCCCTTACCTCAAACGGCTACACAGCTGACTCCGCCCATGAAAAAGCTGAATGCCTCAACTCTGTGTTTGCCTCTAAATCTTGTGTCCCAAACCCATCCCTCTCTGTACCCACCATACCCAGTCGTACCCAGCTGTTCCTGGACTCAGAAACTTTTCCACCTTGTCAGGAGGAAAGGACACGGTCAACCCTCGACTCTGATTCTGCAACTGGACCTGACGGCATCAGCTCACGGGTCCTAAAATCCTGTTCTTCCGCTCTTTCACTCCCTCTCTGTTCTCTTCACCCTCTCTTTTGCTCAAGGTCAACTTCCATCTGCTTGGAAATCAGCCAACATCACCGCTTTGCACAAAAAAGGTGCAAAAACAGATCCTAGTAACTACAGACCAATCAGCCTTCTCCCAATTATCAGCAAAGTCATGGAATCCATCATTGCTTCGGATATGAAATCTTTCCTCTTCTCCAATGGCTTGATCTCTGATCATCAATTTGGTTTCAGACCAGGTCACTCTACTCTGGACATGCTGCTTCTGCTGTCTCAACAATGGATGGAGGTCCTCAATGCCAAACAGGAAATTAGAGCCGTCTCCCTCGACATATCACGTGCCTTCGATACGGTCTGGCACCCTGCTCTGCTCACCAAACCCTCCTCCTTTGGTGTCCATGGAAATCTCCACGCATGGCTGGCGGACAGCCTCTCCAGTCGTCGTCAACGTGTGGCCCTGAATGGGTTTCTCTCATCTCCTCTTCCTGTTCAGGCTGGAGTTCCCCAAGGCAGTGTTCTGGGCCCTGTGCTTTTTCTGGTCTTCATCAATGATCTCTCTGACTCTCTTGAAAATCCTCTCTATCTCTTTGCTGATGACTCCACTCTCTGCCGCTCCATTCCTCATCCCTCAGATCGGCAGTCTGCAGCCTCCTCACTCTCTGCAGACCTGGACAAAATCGCAGACTGGGCAAACAAGTGGAACATGTCTTTCAATCCTGACAAATCTCACACTCTTACGATGTCTCTCCGAAAAGACCGACTGGACAACCCTCCCATCTACTTTCTGAATAATCCTCTCCAAGAAGTTCTGTCACTCAAACTTTTGGGTCTCACTATCTGCCATGATCTTTCCTGGGAAAACCACATTTCCAAGCTGGCCTCCAAAGCCAGTCGCCGACTGGGCATCCTCCGTCGTGCCAAGTCCTTCCTTGGCACACCTGAGCTCCTCACCACATACAAGGCTTTCATCCGCAGCTCAATGGAGTACTGCTCTCCCCTCTGGGCTGGTGCTCCTGCCTCACACCTAGCTTGTCTTCACGCTGTTGAAACCAAAGCGTTCAGAATCATTGGAATCTCCCGCGATGACGCTATCTCCGAGGGCCTTTCACTTAATCACCGCAGGCAGGATGGTGGTCTTTCCGTCTTCTACCGACTCCTCCCCGGCCTTGCTCCCCCAGCTCTCTCTGGGCTCTGTCCCCCAAATATTCCTGCAGGTCGCACAAGACATGCCTGCAACCCTCTTATAGTAACCTGCCAAAATCAAGACTCTCTGCTCACCTTCACTCCTTCATTCCTCTTTTCTCCCGCCTCTGGAACAAACTCCCTCACTCTCTTCAATCCCACTCCTCCCTCCAGGTCTTTAAAACGGCTGTTCACCACCATCTCTTATCTTCCCCAATCCAAAACCTTGATCTTTTCTACCCCTGCTAATTTCACCCCAAATCCACTTTTTTGAGGTGACTTTTGACTTCTTTCCTTGAATTCCTTGGTGTCCTTGCGTTTTATACCTATCCTGCCTCCCCCCAGGCCCTCTCCCTCCAAAAACATCTCCCGATGTCCCTGCTCTCAAATGTTGTGTTTGTGTGCTTCCTCCCCTTCTCTCCCCATCTTGTCGACCGCTCCCCATTTCATATACTTTGTTTGCTTGTTTGTTTGTTTGATAAATGTTTGCTCTTTCACGAGCCTCGACTCTGTACACAAAAAAAGAAAAGAAAAAAAAAAGCTATGTTTTTTATTAATCTTTGTTTTTTATTCAGCTTTGTTGGTGATTAAGCTTTGTTGGTGATTCATCTTTGTTATTGATTAAGCTGTGTTATTGATTAAGCTTTCTTAATAATTAGGCGTTGTTATGGATAAAGTTTTGTTTTTAATTAAGCTTTGTTAAAATTAAGCTTTGGACAGTGGTTAGCATTATATGTGAATTGGTATGCAATCAGAGTGAGCATGGCCCTCATGTTAAGGAGATTGAAAAGGGTGTCAGTTGAACATTCATATTCAACAAGCACCCATTGATTATTTTAAACTTTTTTGTGGAAGCTGTTTATAAGAAATTTTGAAGGCATTTGCACAAAAAACGACTGCTTGTAAATTTCAATTGAACAAGCTCTGCTATGCCAATATTTAAATGTTGATTTATATATTTTGAATAAAAGTTGCAGTTTACACGAGCAGCTGTAACTCTTCATTGGGAACTTGTCATCACCAGATAGAAATTGGCATTTTGTAAGCCCATCTGATGGGGAAGGTTGCCAAAAGACGTGAAGCTGCTTTGCGTCACCAACATGTCAATCCTCTTGACCTCCAGATCGGGTCTGACTTATATCATGCAAATGCCCCATGGGGATAACAACTGGGCCAGTCTTAAGTGCTTCAGGCTCTGGGTTGGGCATTTGCGCATTCCTCTCTTCCCCCCCCCCCCCCCCCCCTTCCTTCCTCCCACCCTTATCCCTGGCCCCTACCCCCATCTCAACATCTTGCGATGCTGCCATAAAAATGGCACACAACATAGATCAAGGCCCAACTCAAACCACTTAAAATTAAAAAAAAAAAAAAAATTTTTAAACGTGTACTTCATTATCTGTAAAGCTCACGAATGTTTTCTCCCATTCTCAATACCCACTGTTTGACCGACAGGATTGTGCACTTACCTTTGAGCTGCCTAGTCTGTGTTTGATTCCCGGCCTCACTATAAACTGTTCAATTGGTGCTTAGCAGGCGGGACATTACATCAGAGCGTACTGTTGCTGGAAGTTTAAGATCACATGGTGTCTTTCCTGAAGAGTAGGGGAATTATTGTATCGTATCCTTGCCTGCTTAACTTCCTACCACTTTTAGTGGCATTTAAGGCCCGGCCAGCTGGTTCATGAAACACTTCGGCCAAAACCCTTCCCTCAACAGCCAACCGCAAAAGAAGGTGTGAATAATTGAGGGTGTTAAAGGAGTCGTATAGATGCTCAATACCAAATGTTGAGCATACATAGTATTGTGCTTAGCCCGTACTTCCCCACATAGCATATGACTGGGTCTTCACATCGCTTTTTTGTGTGTCAATGTGTCTGTGTCTATCCAGGCCATAACCTTTTTCCCCAATTTGAGCTTTTAGCAAATTTTCAAATAAACCCTTATGAGAATATGGAGAAGAGTAATTTATAATTGGGTCAAAATGTCAAAGGGCAAAGTTGCAGTAAGTACAAGGAGGCATCATTAGGCCATCCGGTGCACGTCAGCATGAGGCGGCCAGGTTTTGTAATCGCTTCCATGTTTATTTACACTACTGGTCAAAAGTTTTAGAACACCTCAATTTTTCCAGTTTTTATTGAAATTTACGCAGTTTAATGTCCCAATGTACTCTGAAATTAAGCAGAGAACAAATAAACAATTGGAGATAAAAAAAGAAATCATAGAATCATTTTGTTTAACAAAATTTAATTTAAAATTTAGACTTAGCAAAGTAGCCACCTTTTGCAGATATAACCGCCGAACACACTGGTGGCATTCTTTCTACAATGGAAATCAAATATTGTTCGGGAAGTTCTTCCCAACACTTGCAGAAGTTCCCACAAATGTGTTGCACTTGTAGGTTGCTTTGCTTTCACCCTTCTGTCCAGTTCATCCCAAACCAGCTTGATGGGGTTTAAGTCTGGAGACTGTGCTGGCCATTCCATGATTTGAAGCCTACCGTCTTGTTCTTTTCCTCGAAGGTAGTTTTGATATAGCCTGGAGGTGTGTTTAGGGTCATTATCTTGCTGTAGGATGAACCCCTGACCAACTAGGCGTATACCAGAGGGTATTGTAGGGTGCTGCAAAATGCTGTGGTAGCCCTTTTGGTTCAGGGTGCCAGTCACTCTGTGCAAGTCGCCGACTCTGGATCCAGCAAAAGAGCCCCAGACCATTACACGTCCTCCTCCATGTTTGACAGTTGGTGTCACACACTGAGGAACCATCCTTTCGCCTACTCGACGGCGTACAAAAACCCTGCGTGATGAACCAAATATTTCAAATTTTGATTCATCGGTCCATAAGACCTTCCAGTCTTCAGTAGTCCACTGGCGGTGGGTGCTTCATGGCACAGGCAAGCCTCTTTTTCTTATTTTGCCATCTTGGCAATGGCTTTCTTACTGCCACTCGACCTGTCAACCCTGCAGCTCGAAGTCTTCTCTTCACAGTTGAAACGGAGACTTGCTTACTTCGACCTGTGTTAAGCTGTGCTTGAAGCTGTTGTCCTGTGAGCCGCCTATTTACTTACATTGCTGCAGAACAGCTGTAAGTTGTTAACCCATTACTTGTTCCCTGAAGAAGGCCTTTTTTACAATATAACTGTGCAATTTACATTATTTTACCGTTTTTGCTAACCTAAACTTTTTTTTAACCTTGAGCAGTTTACTGCTTACCTTTGTACCATTTCAGGTTATTCACTGGACATTAAACTGCGTAAATTTCAATAAACACTGGGAAAATTGAGGTGTTCTTAAACTTTTGACCGGTAATGTATGTACCATTGAACTTAAGTGTCTGTCCAGGCCATAACCTTTTCCAATTTGAGCGTTTGTCATCAAATTTTCAACAAATCAGGATGAGAATATGGAGAACACTTATAAATTGGATCTTTTCGTTGCTAGAGGCATTATGTTTTTGTGTTGTCCATCCGTCCATGATAGGTTTTTGTTACCGGGGTAACTTGAGAACACTTGAAGGGATCCAAGTCAAACCTGGTGCAGATCTGTACAATAAGGATAAGATTAACTGATTCAATTTTGGGGTCATGAGGTCAGAGGTTATGTGAGGTAAAAATCCTGTTACCGCAATAACTTGTGAACCAGTGATGGGATTTTGACCAAAGTTGGTAAAAGTATGTATTGTGATGCAAAGATTAACTGATTTGATTTTGGGGTCACGAGGTGATAGGTCAAATGTCAGACATCTGTTTGGGTAAAAAATCTGGTACCAAGCTAACTTGTGAACCAGTCATGGGGGTTTCACTTAACTTGGTATAATTATATATTATGATGCAAAGATGAACTGATTAGATTTTAGGGTCAAGAGGTCAAAGGTCAGCGGTCATGTCAGGTAAAAATGTGCTAACTTGGGCACAGCTGAATGGATTAAAATCAAATTGATACAAGTATTATGATGATGTAATAATGTGGGCGGAGGCATATCAGTCGACGTCCTGATGTCGAAGAGTGCTGTTCTAGCATCTGATGAATCGCATTTTTTTAGGCTAAATAATAGACCACGGATTGAAAATAAACCCTCAGAGTCCATGTTAAGTTGCAATTATTTCGTTACCGCGATAATTTAAGAACGGCTGAAGGGATCCAAGTCACACTTGGTAGAGGTACAGTCGTGGCCAAAAATATTGGCACCCTTGCACCTTTTTCAAATAATGCACCATTTCTTACAGAAAATTGTTGAAATAAAAAAATATTTTGGTATCCACATATGTATTTTTTGGTTTGCAGTGGAACAAAACAAAAAAAGGTGAAAAAAATTCCTAAATCTTAGCTTATTCCACACAGAAATCCTAAAATGGCCGGGACAATATTATTGGCACCTTTTAGAAGTTGTTAGGAATAGATTTCAAGCAGGTGATTTTTCCTTTACTTTGGAATTGAACTCACCTGTGGTGAGTTGCGGGTGCCTGAAATATAAAAATCACTCATTAAACCAGTTTGAATAGAGAAAAGGACTCGTTCTGCTGTTTTGTGTCATTGTGTGTACCGGAATGAGCATGGAGAAAGGAAGAAAACCAGAGTATTGTCTGAGGAGGTCAGACACAAGATTGTAGCCAAGCATGGACAATCTCAAGCCTACAAGTCCATCTCCAGAGACCTTGATGCTCCTGTGTCCACCATACGCAATGTTATCAGGAAGTAGGCCCATGGCACTGTAGCCAACCTCCCTGGACGTGGCCACAAGACAAAACTTGCTCGAAGATTGCAGCGAAGGATTGTTCGAATGGTGGAGAAAGGACCTCGATCAACTGCCAAACAGATTCAAGCTGACCTTCAGACACAAGGTACGACAGTTTAAACTCGCACCATCCGTCACCAACTCGATTAAAGGGGCTTCTTTGGTAGGAGACCCAGGAGGACCCCACTGCTAAGAAAAAAGAAAGCCCAACTGGAGTTTTCCAAAACACACCTGAACAAGCCAAAATCCTTCTGGAAGAATGTCCCTGTGGACAGATGAGACCAAATTAGAGCTTTTTGGTTGAGCACATCATCTCTATGTTTACAGAAAACAAAATGAAGCTTTCAACGAAAAGAACATCTTCCCTACAGTCAAACATGGAGAAGGTTCAGTGATGTTTTGGGGTTACTGTGCTGCCTCTGGCAATGGGTGCCTTGAATGTGTGCATGGCATCATGAAATCAGGAGATTAGCAAGGCATTTTGGAGCGCAATGTTCAACCCAGTGTCAGAAAGCTGGGTCTCCGTTGAAGGTCATGGGTCTTGCAGTTGGACAATGACCCCAAACACACTTCAAAAAGCACCCAAGAATGGTTCAAGACAAAACGCTGGACTGTTCTGAAGTGGCCAGCAATGAGTAATGAGTCCAGATCTAAATCCCATTTAACACCTGTGGGGAGATCTGGAAACAGCAGTTGGGAGAAGGCACCCTTCAAATCTGGGAGAACTGGAGCAGTTTGCACAAGAAGAGTGGGCCAAACTTCCAGTAGAGAGGTGTAGGAAGCTCATTCATGGCTATTGGAAGCACTTTACTGCAGTTATTTTGTCCAAAGTCTGTGCTACCAAATATTAAGTCAAGGGTGCCACTAATTTTGTCAATGCCATTTCTTTTTATTCTCTGATTTAAAAGGATATATTAAGTTCTGAATCAAAACAAAGGTTCTGTAATATTTACAGTGAAATAAAGAATTGTGGAGACCAAATACTTTTGTCAATTTCAACTTATTTTTTCGAGAAGATTGCGAGTTATTTGAAAAAAAGTGCAAGGATGCCAATATTTTTGGCCACGACTGCATGTATAATGATGTAAATATGAACTGATTAGATTTTGCAGTCAATATGTCAAAGGTCAGTCTTTAATAGGGTTGTAACTTGAGAATGGCTGAAGGGATCCAAGTCAAATTTGATACAGGTATGTATAATGATATAAATATGAACTGATTACATTTTGAGGTCAAAGTTCAGAGGATATATTTCGTTAAAAAGTATGTGACCGGGCCAACTTGTAAACCAATGATGGTATTTTTTACAAACTTATAAGTATATATGATGCAAAGATGAATTGATTGGATTATGGCATCAAGAGGTCAAAGATCAGAGGTCTTGTTAAGTTAACATCATTTCGTTACCACAATAAGTTAGGAACAGCTGAAGGGATCCAATTCAAACTTGGTACAATAATGTATAATAATGTGGATGGAGGCATATCGGTCAATGTCGTGAAGTCGAAGAGTGCCGTTCTAGTTTCCTTTCTTTTTTTAGCTTTTGTTTTTGTCAAGTTTGGTTCTAATACAAAGCGGACGAGGACAGGGATTGAATTTTGAGATGCTTTTTGTCGTTTATTTTTGTTTGCATTTGCATGCCAAATGTGGACTTGTGCATACAGTACATTAATCCTGCTCGTTTCCGAATTACTCAATCAATGTTAAACTTGCGATTAAAATATCCATGTGTAGGATGAAGAAAGTAACAATAATTGGTTTCCAGGTTTCCAACCTCTTGCTCGAGTTTCCAACCACACTGACTGTCATGTTTCCTTCAAGTCGGCAATGATATCGCCCCAACTCGTAACCCAGTTTCAGCAAGGCGATTTGATCCATCACTATTTATATTGTTGCGGATCTCTCGAAGCCCGTCGATGTACAGAGGGGGGGTTAAACCCCTTTTCCCCCTCGGGTCTTCGAGTCTACGAGGCCGAGTCGCCACTCCCGCAGCGAGCGTGGAAAAGGGTATCGGGTCGATTCCACACGTACCTTTAGTACCCACGCTGCCACGAAAACGGGGACCGGACCTCGCACAAGCCACACTAATTGAATACGCCAAGCGGTTTGCGTATCACGTGACTCGTGCCGTTACTTTTATTGAACCCGATTCGAGCGGTCTTATTCGTGCGATGCTAGGCCAATAGATGGAACTGACGGGGACGATCAAATAGAAGGAAGAACAGGTTTATTTACAATGTACAGGGCGAAGAGACACAGAGCAGGCTTAAGCAGTCTTAACTTATCCCCAGACAAAGGGCCCACTCACTCACGCGGGGAAAAGGAGGAAGAACAAGTTCACGTGGCCAAACACGTCCTGGCGCCGTTCACTCCAGACAGCTCGCCCGGCGTGGCCCTCGCTTGTTCACGGCACGTGTGCTGGGAGCGCAGGCAAGGAGATCGCGCGTCTGTGGCCCGGAATGGGTCATCTTCGCACAGCGCGATTAATACAGGCAGCAGCAGAGCGCAGGGCACGGGGAGAGTTCGTGTACAGAGGGTGATAACAAGCAACTCGATCCACTCGTGGCTTCAATGTCTCTTTGATCTCTGACTTAACCACCACGACTTTTAGGGCACACTCCACTTTTACCACCACGTCTCTCCCAGATCTGTCTGACTCTCACTCTCTCACTGGGGCACTCCCTCTCCGACTCTGGCGCGTTCTCTCTGATTCTCTCTCTCGCGGGGGGCTCGGGGCAGGGTTTTATATGCCCCCCCCCCCAGCCTTATCCGAATGTTCCAAGCCCCTCCTCTCACCGCCGTTGTGAGCCGCTCCGATTGGCTGCTCGCTGCTTACTGGCCACTCCCCCTGCAGCTCCTCCCTTCGGCCTTGCCAGACTTGTTCCAGGCCTAGCACGTGGCATTCCAGCCCAAAGAACACCTAACTCACTGGCCTGCTCAACGCAAACTAACACAGGAAAGGAGACTACGCTTACATTTACTAAGAAATAACTGAACTACAGCGAGGCTACATGTTGTGGTGCAACTACCTACGAGGGGGGGGGGGGGGGGGGGGTCATTCTTTATTCACAAAACCGCAACTATATATATATATATATATATATATATATATATATATATATATATATACACAAAGAATTAAGTTAAGCACCCCTACACAACGAATTAAGGTAAGCACCCCCTAATATATATTCTTTGTGTATATGTATACATTGGCATATATTCTAAGGTATGTGAGATCAAATAATGATTGGTATGACATTAGCAATTATCCATTGATGAAATGCAGATGTGTGCACTCGTAGGGTTGAGTTGGGTTGAGTAGTGATCCGATCACGTGGGTCCTACACACGTTATTGACGCAAAGATCGCTAGAGGTCTTCTCAGAACAATGACTGTACGTTAGAAAACATATACGTCATCCACACTGTCCGTGATGGACCTATAGCTCCATACTTAAATTGAGGTGTAAATATGCCTAAATTTCCCAAAAAATTTCACCTTAAATTATTCAGAATAAAATAATGAAAACGGCATGATTGTTATGTTTTTATGTGACCATAATATCACTTCTCCAGAAAATATAGCAATATCATGGGTATATTACACTGTTTTGACGACAACAAACTTGTAATGTGCGAGGTTGTAAAAAAACGGGGGGGGGGTGCTTAACTTAATTCTTTGTGTATATATATATATATATATATATATATATATATATATATATATATATATATATATATATATATATATATATATATATATATATAGTTATATATATATTTATATATATATATATATATATATATAGTTATATATATATATATATATATATATAGTTATATATACAGACTTGGCATTTAATATGGAATATTTTTTTTGTGGGGGTGAACTTACTTTTCAAGATGACTTAGAACCAAAAGTTCATTGGAATTATGTTGAAATTATTCTAGATTTTGTTAATGTGACCTTTAAAAGAAACAAAAACCACATTTGACATTTCGAAGTAAATAAATTGATCCTTGAAAGTGATGTAAACTGATATCGAACTCAATTCACGGACAGTACTGTGTTAAACTTCTGTGCGTTTTCCAGAAGTATCTCTTTATTTTGCACATTGGCCAAAATTCTTTTTAACAAAAAGAAAAGTTAAATTACGACTGGGATTACGGACAGTAAAATTACAGTTCAGTACTTTGTGTAACCCCCACGAGCATTCAGGAGAGCACGTACACGTTGAGGCATGCTGTTCACGAGATTTGCCAAGGTTTGGACAGGAATCGCTTGCCATGCAGTTACAATAGCCTGCTGCAATTCACGCACAGAGGCAGGCTGCTGGTCCAAGTTGTCGATTTGACGCGTTAATTCTGCCCACAAGTTCTCTATCGGATTCATATCCGGGGACATGGCAGGCCACTCCATATGCTCTACACCACGGTCAGCAAGAAAGTGTTGGATCATGCGAGCACGATGAGGCCGTGCATTGTCATCTTGGAAGACAAAGTTTCCTCGAAAGGCTGCACGAACAAATGGAAGCAATGTTTCTTCCAGAATGGCCCTGTGCTTGAACTGGTTCAGGTTTCCATTCAGAACAACCAGGTCAGTTTTGCCCCCTGCATGAAAAGCAGCCCAAACGGTCACCCCACCACCTCCAGCTTCGACTCTTGGCACTATACAATCTTCGTTGTAGGCTTCATGCACTTGTCTGCGCATTCGGACGCGGCCATCTTGACGATAGATCAGAAATCTAGACTCGTCACTGAAGATCACGTGATTCCAGTGTCCTGGCTGCCATTGACGGTGCTCTCAGGCCCACTGCAATCGGCGCTGGCGGTGTTGTCTGGTCAGACGTGGCTTTCTCAGAGGACGCCTGGCACGATAGCCTGCTTGAACCAGTCGTTGGTTGACTAGCCTTCTGGATACAGGCACATTTGTCAGTTGCTGCCACTCAGCCCTAAGCCGATTAGCTGACTTGGTACGGCCATTGCGGACTAACCGGTGCAGCTGGCGATCATCCCTCCTTGTGGTTCTGCGGGGACGTCCTGGCCTCGGTATTGGAGTAGGGACATCCCTCTGAGCATTTCGTTTCAGGATATTTGACACCTGACCTTGAGTGATGCCATACTGCCAAGCAATAGCACGCTGTTTCATGCCGGAATTTCGTAAAGCCACCACTAAATGACAAACAGCATTGTCGAGTTGATGGACCATCTCCAGGGGAAGCGGCAATAACTTTTGTAGACATGCAGCAGTTGTTTTCCACTAATACAGAACGCAACAACCTTTATATACCCGATTGTGAAGCCAATCGTCAAATGTACCTGTCCGTACATTTTGTCACACCACCTGTGATATAATCCTGTTATTGACTTCTTGCTGTGACAGACAATCAGTTACATGGTGCTTTTAACAAAGAAATCACCGAAGCGTAAAATAAACTCACCAGATTGATATACTGAGTTCAGAAAGTAAACCCAAGTCAAGAAAAAAAAAATATTCCATATTAAATGCCAAGTCTGTATATTTATATATATATATATATATAGTTATATATATATTTATTTATATATATATATATATATATATAGTTATATATATATTTATATATATATATATATATATATATATAGTTATATATATATTTATATATATATATATATATATATATAGTTATATATATATTTATATATGTATATATATATAGTTATATATATTTATATATATATATATATATATATATATATATATATATATATATATATATATATATATATATATGTATATGTATATATATATATATATATATATATATATATATATACACACACACACACACACTGTTGTGGTTTTGTGAATAAAGAATGACCCCCCCCCCCCTCTTAGTTAGTTGCACCACATGTAGCCTCGCTTCGTTCAGTTATTTCTTATTCAATGTTAAGTATTGTCTCCTTCCTGTTTTAGTATGCATTGATGCAGGTAAGTAAGTGTAGGCCTCATTGGGCTGGAATGCCATGTGCTAGGGCCTGGAACAAGTCTAGGAGGCCCGAGGCAGGAGCTAAAGGGGAGTGGCCGGTAAGCGGCAAACAGCCAATGGGAGCTAAAGGGGAGTGGCCAGCGACGGCGGCCAGGGGAGGTGCTTGGAACATTCGGTTGTGACTCTGGGGGGGGGGGGGGGCTATAAAACCCGGTCCGGATCCCCGAACTCTCTCTCTCTAGCGCAGGACTCCGAAGCACGAACTCTCTCTCCGTGGCCAAGCTCCCAGCTCTCTCTGTGCTCTGTGGTCGAAGCACGAACTCTCTCTGTAGTCTGCGTTCTGCCCCTGCTCTGAGCTGCCCCTGTTATAAGCGCTCTCGCAGGACGATCTCTCCCGGGGCCCGAGACTCTCGCAGGACGATCTGCATGTGTGCGTTTGCCTCGCTGACATCGGGACACGCCGGGCGGATTCTCTTGCGTGCACAACTGGAGGCCGACGTCCGTGCCGTGAACATCCTCAAGGGAACGCCCAACGAGCTGTCCGGGGCGAACTGCACAAACGACCGTGCTTGGGCGCGCTCTCTTCTCTTCCTTCCTTTCCCCGCGTGAGTGAGAGGGCCCTTGTCTGGGGAATTAAGTTAAGGACGTTGAGTTTCTACCCTGTGTCTCTTTGCCCTGATCATTGTACAAATTATAAATAAACCTGTGTTCTTTGCTTCCATTTGGCCGTTCACGTGTCTTCCCAATTGGCCTCGCATTGTACGAGATAAAACCGCTCAATCGGGTTCAATAATAATTAACGGCACGAGTCACGTGACACGCAAACCGCTCGGGCGTATCAGACCAGCGTGACTCGTGCGAGGTTCAGCCCCCCGTTATCGTGGCGGCGTGTGTATTGAAGGTACTCGGGGATTATTGAAGGTACTCGGGGATTCGACCAGAAAACCTTCCGCACGCTCGCTACGGGGTTGGCGGCTGGAATTGCTCAGCAATCCGCCCCCCACGAGTGTAAAGTGGGTAGCGGACTCGAAGGCCCGAGGGGGAAAAGGGTTTGACCCCCCTTTGTACTTCGACGGGCTCGAGATCCGCAACTAACTATATATATATATATATATAATCGGGAGATTAAATCAGACGCGGACGTAGCTTCAGGACGGTCGATCTTTAATTCTCGACAAGCTTTCGACCAACAACGGTCTTCTTCTTAGTCGTCCCCAAGTTCAGTGGAACCAGACATTTGAACACAAATAATAAAAGACAATTCCGGAAGTGGTCGAAGTTGGCGGTAAGGCTTCTTCTTCTTCTTCCTGTTCGTCATCATACTTAACTCGGAAACGTGATGAACGGCACATTCACCAGCATATATTAACGAAAAGGTAATATGATGATTTGACATTTGTGATTGATTCTGATGTATTTGCTTTTCCATTATATTTGTCCTCATTTCAAATATGTTCACGTTTCTTTTTCACTTGAGCAACGCCAGGTACTCCAGCTATAAACGCTTTTACACTTTACTCGGGATACAAATACAACTTTGTCTGGGGGGTAACATAGGCTGTGTGGCCGCAACCTCATTCGGGGATGTGGGGGACCGGAAGAGGGGCATAAATTCTCCATATAAATGTGTACCGTGTAGCGCCACCTGGTTGGTGATGGTGGCAGAGGGTATTACAATTTCCTTTTTTTACCTGGGCAACACTGGGGTTATGAAGCACTCTTTGCATGGGAAAAAATTTCCTCCTTCCCTTCCTCCCCTTCCCCAAAACGGAGGGGCCTGTCAAAGCCACCCCACCCCACAAAAGATGTATATGTAGTATATCTTTCCCCTTTCTCTCCCCTCACCTCCCCACCCCTCCCCTTTCCACTCCCCCCCCCACCCCCCACTCCCTTCCTCACCCCTCCCTCTCCTGCTTCCCCTCCTCTCCCTGGCAATGCTGGGTACTCCTGCTGGTTTTAAATAAGGTGGGGGTAAAGACACTGCATCAACAGTGGTAAACTTCTGGATATTTATTTGAAAACACTGGAACACAAATCGCCTTTTTGCACTTTCAAAATTCTTCAATTTAGAAGTACTTGGCCAAAATATTACGGAATTTTACGTCATCACCATTCATGGTTGCAGCTCACAGACCCCATCCCATCTTTCTCTTTTTCTGTGTGGGATAGGGTGTTCTATTAACTTTCTAGTTACAGGTTGTTTTAGAACTGTGGATAAAATTGATTGGCTGGCTTTTAAGGGAGGTTAGAGAGTGCAAGCCAATTTTGTTTCATGCGTTGCATATCTGCGAGGTGATGCTCATTGTGACCGATTCCAAACTGTCATTACAGGTTCCTTCTGGAGGCTACACTTCAATAGCGAATGTGTGCAGTCGCGACAATCCTCAACCTCGTGATAAAATGGAAAGCTTTTTCCTAAGTGAGACCCTCAAGTACTTGTACCTTCTATTCTCGGATAATCTGACGCTGATTTCACCCGACACGCACGTGTTCAACACTGAAGCACATCCCTTGCCCATCCATACAGAACCATGAACCATTTCTATCGTGACCTTAAAGTACTCGTTTTCTTGGCTTGATGAGCACACAGACTCATAGCTTTGTTGCTATGACTTGCACAGACATTGCAGACTTGGCTCGTACGGTCCACACCATGAGGATGAGAGATTTATGCTGCTTGTGTTTATATGGGTATATCCACCTTCTCCACTCCTTCCCCTTTCATCCCCACAATGAAGTGATGTTAAACGTTGCTTCCAGGTTTTTCTTTAATATTTGTTAACTTCATGATGACAAACTGGCTGCAACCAACGCATCCATGAGTAGCCAAAATGTTATTGTGGAGTATGGTCTCATCCTCAGGGATGGAATGTGGTGAAAATGCTTCCATTGATGCCATAGTGCATGAGAGGAAAACAAGAATGGTGCATTATTACTCTCACTTTGTGGTCGTGCAACTTATTGTTGTTTGGTTTGTTGTTGTTACTGTTGTAACCTGTGTGGGATATTAGAAAAGCTGAAATAAATTTTAGCTTTCACTGCCAGTGAAATTGCTGCCAGTGATGGTTCCAATTTAACTTCCATTGTAACACTTCCCAACTTCCACCCAAATGTATCAGCGGATAGAAATGGAAGGTCAAGAATCATGATCTCACTCGGTGATTTATTTTGTTTGATTTTTTTTTTTGGTGCTTATTTTATTTCTGTTTGTATTTTTGTATGAAATTCGCCAATGTTGTTATCATGCAGCATTATGATGTCTCGTGACGCCTTGAGAAAACTGTAGGAATGGTCTCGTGCGGAGTGAAATACCACTCCGATAGCTTTCGGTGAGTACTGATGACTCAAATAACGTTTGAGTGCACAACAAACATTTTGTATACTTCACAACGAGCATGTGCAAAACATTTTTTTTTTTTTTTTTGGGTGCAATGGACACCACCCAAATTGATTCTGAGGAGGTGTGAGGGGATGGAGTGGTATTTTATCATTCCACTTGTGTTTGAAACTGCTGCTGTTTTCTTTTGGAATCATGAGGTTGTCATTATGGGGTGAAATTATTAAATTGTCATGTTGGAGTTATCCTGGAAAAACGTCGGTTTGAGATTAGTTTTTATATTAATTTTCCGAATGAATCGACATTCCCACTGGCCTTCCCTTTGTTGTTATATTTTGCCTTTTGTTTTGGAATAATTTAAGCTAATTCTCCTACTATCACAGGTAGAATAAATCATAATTTGCACAATCGATTTATTTTTCTATGTGATTGTTTTTTAAATAATGTAATCTTGTTTCTGTGAACGTACAACAATAATTTGTTCTGTTTGGTTTACCCACTGGAAAAATGATGACTGTGATAGACTGCCTGTACAGGTTAAATTAACTTTGTGATTTCAATCCAGGTACCGTTGTCATTATTAACGTGATGACACTGAACCCCTTAGGAAACGAGAATTGGCAGGGGACACATTCCTTTGTAGTTGTACGTACAATTGAAGATCAAATAAAATGAAAATATTCGTATCTTTGAAAGAAGTAATTCTGTGCTTTTTATTCCATCTTTCATCTGTCCGACGTGCCAGAGGTGATCTACAGCCTTGACATGGTCGTCAGGCCTTTGAAGTGAAAGCCGAGTTGAAACATAGTTGTGTTAACTTGGTCGATTTAATCCATCTTTTTTTTTTTTTCCCCACATTTGGTTTGTCTTTGGATGAGGCCACCACCTTGCTCGTGTCTGTGTGGATCGTCATCTACATGATTGCTTGATACCATCAGGTTATATGTAATACCCAACGTGCAGTGCTGAGGCTGGCAAGTGCATAGGCTTTAAAAGAAAAAAAAAGTTTTCAACCCACAATTGACATTGCCTTCTTTCAAGAGATAGTCATTCCTGGCATTTTAGGACTGACAGGAGAGCTTGGAGGTGGCATACTCGATCTTGGGCTGTTGAGCCTGAGTTCAATTTCTGCTTTGACTTAAATAAAACTGCCTGGGGTTGAAAGAGGGGTGGGGGGGGGGGGGGGGGGGGGTGTGTGTGTGTGTGTGTGTGTGTGTGTGTGTGTGTGTGTGTGTGTGTGTGTGTGTGTGTCCGTGTCCGTGTCCGTGTCCTGGGGAGAAGAGGAGTCAGGCCTGGACCTTTAATGTCAGGGTTCCAATGGTACCATTTTTATTATAATAAGAGGGGGAAAACCCGTCAAAATGGCGGTTGCACAAAACTCGACACAACACGGAGGATTATTACAAGTACAAAGATATGGATTACATCAGATGAATTAAAGAAACATCAGATGAATTAAAGAAACATCAGATGAAACAGTTTGATCGAGAGGTCGGTGGTGTGGTCATGCTGGTTGGTAGATTGATGTATTTAAGGTAAGATGTGCATGATTTAATGATATTATCATATTATAGAGTGTGTAAGGAAAGTTATAAATATATGATAACACATTAAATCCTATTACGAGTAAAGTTGGAATAAGTGATGTTGCATTGATGGGTTGACTGACTGCCTGGACACAACGGAGGTTGTGGATCCACTGATTTACCATTAATTGATGTGGATCCATGATCGAGGTTGTGGATCCGCCGTTTGGAGAGATCCTGGGCTGAGAGGATCGAAACCTCGAGGAAGAACGGTGCCCAGCTGATGATCCATGCAGTCGGGAAACAAGTCAATTGCTTACGGGTTAAGGTTCTTGCTTTAGGTGGAGAAACTATGTTTGAGGTTTACAATTTAAATAAAGTTGAAAACATCATTTACAACAATCCTTTAAATTATTTATATTTAAGTTTAGGAACACCCGATACTGTACAATTAATTAAATGTGTGTCTGTGTCTGTGTTTGTGTGAATATGAATGAATGAATGATCGTTTTAAGGCCATTTTTCCCCGCTAGAGCGGGGGTTAGCCTTGCGGGCCCCATGACAATCATGGTTCCCTGTTTGAGGCAATGTTTTTATGGCCGGATGCCCTTCCTGGCGCCAACCCTTGGTCGCCTCTTACGATGCGCAGGGATACGGTGTACCTATTCTAAACCGGGGTACACACCGAGATCACCGGGATCACCTGAAAGCAGACTCACCTGACGCCACACCGGACTGTGTCTGTGTGTCTGTGAATAAAAGAGAGAGATCGAATTGTGAGGAACACAAATGTAAAAACGAGATGTGTGTGTGTCGTTGGTTGTCATCTCCATAATTCAAGTTTTAGAAGGTAGAATGGAGTCCTCCCAGGATTTGAAGTATAAATCCCTGCTTCGGTGAAGGATTGTGCTTCATGGGCTCAGTTGTGAAGTTTTGTTGCTAGGGCTCTTTTCAGGGTTGTCAATGAGCCCTGTACAGCTTCCAACTGTAGTTCGTTTGTGGTGATGTTCAAAGGGATGGTTTGTAGGATCTTTGTGAAGTTCTAAATGGTAAATTCTAAAGTTATAAAGGGTATTTTTCTTAAAAGGGTAAAATATAGAAATTGTGGGAGGAGTCCGGCGAACTGTCCAACTAATGGGTGGAGCTCGCATCGCAGCACTGGTGGGCACGGCTCCTTAACCATTGCAAACTGTCAGCCTGGTGTTGGCTTAGCGGTTAGGGTGCCGGCTTGGGATCCGAGGATCCTGGGTTTGAATCCCGGTCGATCGCTGAATTAACGCCAGGGGGGTTGACTCAGCCTGTCATCCTTCCGAGGTCGGCAAATTGAGTACCAGTTCACTGGTAATTCCATGTGTCGGAAGAGGCGACTAACAGGGTTGGTGGCAGGAAGGGCATCTGGCCATAAAGCATTGCGTCAAAAAGGGGACCAAGGTGCCCGAAAAAGGCCAACCCCTGCTCTGTGGGGAAAAATGGCCTCTAAAGGTGTTTTTATTTATTTATTGCAAACTGTCCTTTTGGGTAGTGATCTAGCTGTCATTGGCCTTTACCAGTTTAGAGAACTTTCTCGTGCTCCTACTTGCACCTTCACCCTGCTATTCTTAGTTCTCTGCATTCGGTTTCAAAGGATTTAAAATTGCAAAACCCCTCTGTCATCAGACTCCTCGATTACAAAATGGTTTGTTTTTTTTCACGCAAAACTGACCGGCAATCGTTTTGTTTGGACACATTAAAAAGTTAATACCATTCCCCCACCAACGTAGGCAGCAGATTGAGATTTGTAAGTAATTCATAATCGAGTTCTAACCTTCGAATGTTCTCTTCTGGCTTGTAGAGTCTGAGTTTGATTCCCCACCAGATTATAAACCATCTGATTGGTGCTTCAAAGGCAGGGTATTAGCATCAATGTGTGTGTTGTCCCTCACATGCATGTTAAGCCAAGTGTTCCATCTAGTATCAGCTGGTGGACGTAGTTCTTACTGTGCCTTCCTGTTCCATCGAAGACGAGGTGGGTGATCGCCAGCACTCTGAAAAACTTCCAAATTTCCGCCTTAACCTCTAGGGAGCACTGCATCAGGGCATTGCGATTGGCATGCGGACGGACCAGAACGATGAGACCGGCCATGACTGCAGCCACGTGGTGACACCCTGCGGCATGGGCTCCGTCCATCAGGTCACTCCACGGGCTGGGAGAAAGTGCGCATGGCAGGTCACACAGGTGGCAACACTGGCGGCATGGGGGCGCCTCGAGCACCCGCATCACCATTCCTTATTGCAGAAATCACAAGATCTTTGTGGCCTTTTCTATTCCAAAGAACAACAATTAACATTTGACCTCGTGCATAAATCCGCAAAGTACACACACACACACCTCGTTTTGTCATTTCTGTTCCTCACAATTCTATCTCTTTTATACACACACACACACACACACACACACACACACACACACACACACACACACATGGTATATTCATTGTTTACATTAAAGCACGAATATCACATAAGGAGGTCCCTAAATTCCTTGCCGTTCATGTAACAGGATTAAAATCGTAATTTATTTAATAAACATAACTTGTTATTTGGACTTGATATTAAAACAGTCTTTGTCAATGACATTGTGAATACTAGGGCATTGCCCGTACGTGGGTGCCCGTTCCTTGCCAAAAAAAAAAAAAAACGCTACCCGTACGCTCTACCCCGCCCGTACGCCCGTAAACAAAAAAAACAACGCTCTTCGCTTCCGCCCTTCGCTCTGACTGAATTGGGAGAAATAATGCGCATAAGAAATCGAATTACGTACCGTAATGGCGGTCAGCTCGTAACGCGCTCAGCTCCGCTCGTCTCACATCGGCCACGCCTACGCAACAAAGCGTTCTGTGATTGGCTGCCGGAAGTGAAGTCTTCACTGTCCGGAAGTTCGCAAATCGCAGTTACGATGAATCGTTTTAATTTAATCGCAGTTTGAATTCGTTTTAAAACATAGTTTAACGGCAACATAGTTTGCAAACGTGAAATAAATGAATACGCTCTCAAATGTGCCATCCGAGGCAGAGTGTGTCCGCCACGTTCGGCACACGCGATAGTTCGCTGCTCTCTGATTGGTTGAATCGTTTTTTGGACATAGCTCGGTAAGTACTTGTCCGATTAATATGAAACCTTGAAAAGGCACATCCTCGGGTCCCCAGCAATATACCTGGCAAGTTTCAAGTATATCGGACCCGTGGTTGTCGAGAAACAGCGGTCACAGACAAACAAACACACAGACACACAGAGATTACTGGAATTATAGATAGATGATTAGCGATTGACAGATTGGGGTTTTTTAGGTGGCTTGGAAAAGGAAAATCAAATTTTCGAGTTGTGCTGGAACTGGGAAAAATAGCCTCAATGGAGAATGCCTGACTGGATAGGTCTAACGACTCTAACCAGACTCGCTGGATCGGCTAAACCAGACTCGCTGGATCGGCTAAACCAGACTCGCTTAATAGGCTAAACCAGACTCGCTGGATAGGCTAAACCAGACTCGCCGGATAAGCTAAACCAGTCTTGGTTGATCGGTTAAACCAGACTCGCTGGATCGGCTAAACCAACGCTGGATAGGCTAAACCAGACTCGCTGGATAGGCTAAACCAGACTCGCTGGATAGGCTAAACCAGACTCGCTGGATAGGCTAAACCAGACTCGCTGGATAGGCGAAACCAGACTCGCTGGATAGGCGAAACCAGACTCGCTGGATAGGCGAAACCAGACTCGCTGGATAGGCTAAACCAGACTCGCTGGATAGGCTAAACCAGACTCGCTGGATAGGCTAAACCAGACTCGCTGGATAGGCGAAACCAGACTGGCTGGATAGGCGAAACCAGACTCGCTGGATCAGTTAAACCAGACTCGCTGGATCAGCTAAACCAGACTCGCTGGATAGGCTAACCCCGACTCGCTGGATCGGCTAAACTAGACTCGCTGAATAGGCTAAACCAGACTCGCTGAATAGGCTAAACCAGACTCGCTGAATAGGCTAAACCAGACTCGCTGAATAGGCTAAACCAGACGCTGGATTGGCTAAACCAGACTCGCTGGATCGGCTAAACCAGACTCGCTGGATCGGCTAAACCAGACTCGCTGGATAGGCTAAACCAGACGCCGGATAAGCTAAACCAGTCTTGGTTGATCGGTTAAACCAGACTCGCTGGATCGGCTAAACCAGACTCGCTGGATCGGCTAAACCAGACTCGCTGGATCGGCTAAACCAGACTCGCTGGATCGGCTAAACCAGACTCACTGGATAGCCTAAACCAGACTCGCCGGATAAGCTAAACCAGTCTTGGTTGATCGGTTAAACCAGACTCGCTGGATCGGCTAAACCAGACTCGCTGGATCGGCTAAACCAGACTCGCTGGATCGGCTAAACCAGACTCGCTGGATCGGCTAAACCAGACTCGCTGGATCGGCTAAACCAGACTCGCTGGATCGGCTAAACCAGACTCGCTGGATCGGCTAAACCAGCCTCGCTGGATCGGCTAAACCAGACTCGCTGGATAGGCTAAACCAGACTCGCCGGATAAGCTAAACCAGTCTTGGTTGATCGGTTAAACCAGACTCGCTGGATCGGCTAAACCAGCCTCGCTGGATCGGCTAAACCAGACTCGCTGGATAGGCTAAACCAGACTCACCGGATAAGCTAAACCAGTCTTGGTTGATCGGCTAAACCAGACTCGCTGGATCGGTTAAACCAGACTCGCTGGATCGGCTAAACCAGACTCGCTGGTATAATGCAGGTTAGAGCGTCTGCTCTAAGTCAGGGAGGTCACCAGTTCAAAACCCGTGCCAATTCATACCAAGGTGTTTAAAATGGTATGTGCTCTTTCTATGCTTGATGCCCAGTATTTAAAAGGATTGACCACGGACAAACTGTTTTAGGTTTGCAATAGTAGTACAGGCTGTGATGGGCCAAATGGTCTCCTTTGTTAACGTTCCTTGTAAGGGAGATGGGATAATTTCAACACAAAATTAGGATCTGAGTGGATGACGAGAGAAGTCAAAGCAAATAGGAAATGAAATACCTGAAATAGTTGATTTCAGCTTCAGGCCTTACCTTTCGTCGGACAAAGAAGGCTTTGTATGGAAACTCGTATTATTATTATACATGGGCCTGCTGGCTTCTGGGCGCTCTAGTCTGGGTTAGGATCTAGCCCCTGGTTTAAACTGCCATCCTGGTGTCTCGCGTGCATGGCGAGGCATCAATGTGTGTGTCGTCCCTAGGATCGACGTTAAACCGGGTGTTCCCTCTGCTGGCATTAGCTGGACGTTCAAGATCCCAGGGTGCCCTTCATTCAGAGCAGGCGAGCTGTCACCGGCCCCATGGGAAAATTACAAATTCCTGCTCTAACCTGAAGGGGGCACTGCATCAGCGGCACAGACGCCCACTCCCAGTAAGGAAGCAAGCAACAGCGAAATGAATGAATGAATCTTTGGAGAGTTCAGACAAGTTTAAGTCCCGTGTTTGGTAATGTTGTGTCTGAGCGCTTTGTTTTGCGTTTATACAGTGAGCGGTCATCCTCGCTATAGTGCTCTTGATATTGGCTTTGTTGTCCAAAGGTATAAGTGTAACAAGTGGCCAAACGTTGTCATGGCAACCTTGAAGTCTCGCTCGGTTACTCTTTGGTTTAATGCAGGTTGGAGCGTTTAATGCAGGTATTGAGGGTTTACACCTTATAGCCCAAATAAATGCTACCGACTGGTGTACTCAGGAAGAATAATTATTGGACATTGAAGCACAAAATAAACAAGGAAGAGCAATCAGAGATTGCACATCCTCGCTCGGACGTGTTTTTAGTGGTTTTTAAAGCTTTTGTGTTAAAAGAATATGGCGGCCGAACCACGTGACCGATGACGTCATCATTTTTTTGTTTTTGGTCCACCAGGCCAAACAGTTAACGTTTTCTATCGCACAGATAAGCCGGATCTGGATTTGGACCTGAACCAAAATTGAATCATTTCTTCCTTGTCACATACCCAATCTGTCCACAAAGTTTCGTCTGAATCAGTCCAAAACTTTTGGAGATATCCTGTCCACAAACAGATAGAAAGGGTGAAACCATATGAACCTCCACCATCCACCTTCCGTAACGGAGGTAACAAACCCTCTTATTGGCTGGAAGGTAATTGTGCAGTTTGGTCTCCCCAAGTCATCTGGTCGAGGCTTCGTAAAGTTATTTCTTCTTCTTAATGCAATATTTCGTATAGATTTGTTTGTGTCTATGATATGCCTATGACAGCTGGCCATTTTGTTAACACACAAGTGACATTTATTGGTAATCTCTCGAATTTTGCGACAAACTTCAAAAATTAACTTTGTCTCTTCATATTGGATTGTTTTTCCCAAGGCAGAGATCTCCATAAGGTATTAGCAAGGACCATGAGTCCTGCGAAACGGGGAAACATGCATTGGTAACTTTGGTCATGAATTTGCCAAAGTCTATATCAGCACTGGTTTTGGATAAACCAGCTTATAACATAACGTCCAATCAGCAGAACAGACAGACATCTGCTGCTGGGAATGCTGCCTCGAGTTGCTGTCAAACATATAGACAGACATCTGCTGCTGGGAATGCTGCCTCGAGTAGCTGACAAACATATAGACAGACATCTGCTGCTGAGAATGCTGCCTCGAGTTGCTGTCAAACACATAGACAGACATCTGCTGCTGGGAATGCTGCCTCGAGTAGCTGACAAACATATAGACAGACATCTGCTGCTGGGAATGCTGCCTCGAGTTGCTGACAAACATATAGACAGACATCTGCTGCTGGGAATGCTGCCTCGAGTTGCTGTCAAACACAGAGACAGACATCTGCTGCTGAGAATGCTGCCTCGAGTTGCTGTCAAACACATAGACAGACATCTGCTGCTGGGAATGCTGCCTCGAGTAGCTGACAAACATATAGACAGACATCTGCTGCTGGGAATGCTGCCTCGAGTTGCTGACAAACATATAGACAGACATCTGCTGCTGGGAATGCTGCCTCGAGTTGCTGACAAACATATATACAGATATCTGCTGCTGGGAATGCTGCCTCGAGTTGCTGACAATCATATAGACAGACATCTGCTGCTGGGAATGCTGCCTCGAGTAGCTGACAAACATATAGACAGACATCTGCTGCTGGGAACGCTGCCTCGAGTAGCTGACAAACATATAGACAGACATCTGCTGCTGGGAATGCTGCCTCGAGTAGCTGACAAACATATAGACAGACATCTGCTGCTGGGAATGCTGCCTCGAGTTGCTGTCAAACATATAGACAGACATCAGCTGCTGGGAATGCTGCCTCGAGTTGCTGTCAAACATATAGACAGACATCTGCTGCTGGGAATGCTGCCTCGAGTAGCTGACGATCATATAGACAGACATCTGCTGCTGGGAATGCTGCCTCGAGTTGCTGACGATCATATAGACAGACATCTGCTGCTGGGAATGCTGCCTCAAGTTGCTGTCAAACATATAGACAGACATCTGCTGCTGGGAATGCTGCCTCGAGTTGCTGACAAACATATAGACAAACATCTGCTGCTGGAAATGCTGCCTCGAGTAGCTGTCAAACATATAGACAGACATCTGCTGCTGGGAATGCTGCCTCGAGTTGCTGTCAAACATATAGACAGACATCTGCTGCTGGGAATGCTGCCTCGAGTTGCTGACAAACATATAGACAGACATCTGCTGCTGGGAATGCTGCCTCGAGTTGCTGTCAAACATATAGACAGACATCTGCTGCTGGGAATGCTGCCTCGAGTTGCTGACAAACATATAGACAGATATCTGCTGCTGGGAATGCTGCCTCGAGTTGCTGACAAACATATAGACAGACATCTGCTGCTGGGAATGCTGCCTCGAGTTGCTGACAATCATATAGACAGACATCTGCTGCTGGGAATGCTGCCTCGAGTAGCTGACGATCATATAGACAGACATCTGCTGCTGGGAATGCTGCCTCGAGTAGCTGACAAACATATAGACAGATATCTGCTGCTGGGAATGCTGCCTCGAGTTGCTGACAATCATATATACAGATATCTGCTGCTGGGAATGCTGCCTCGAGTTGCTGACAAACATATAGACAGACATCTGCTGCTGGGAATGCTGCCTCGAGTTGCTGACAATCATATAGACAGACATCTGCTGCTGGGAATGCTGCCTCGAGTTGCTGACAAACATATAGACAGACATCTGCTGCTGGGAATGCTGCCTCGAGTTGCTGACAAACATATAGACAGACATCTGCTGCTGGGAATGCTGCCTCGAGTTGCTGACGATCATATAGACAGACATCTGCTGCTGGGAATGCTGCCTCGAGTTGCTGAGAAACATGTACACAGGGACCTGGTCTAAATGGCTGTCGGAAAGGTTAACAAAGGGATAAGAATTTATTAATTTAAAATAATCGTTGCAAATGAGTTAATCGCCATTCGCTCGGATGGACGTTAAACTAGGTGTCTCCCGTCTGCCGGCATTACTTGGTGGACGTTAAAGATGGACAGCGAGTTATCGCCGGCATCCTGAACAAATTACAAATTCATGCCCAAACCTACAGGGGGCACTGCATTCGACGCACTTTTTTATTCATTTATTTTTGGAACGCCAGTCGCATTTTCCAGCCACTCATCGCGTCACTTTGTTTAAACTATGTATCCATGTGTAGGCGCTCATATGTTTAAAGTTTCGTGCCAATCAATTAAGCGGTTTCGGATAAAACAAATTAAAAAGCGTCCACGTCCGCTTTGTATTCAGGCTTCTTCTTCTTCTTCTGTATGCCAAACATGACGAAAACAGCAAAAAAAAAAAAAAAAATTTACGATTTCAGGCGAACTTGACCTTTTGACTTCAAAATAAATAGCCTTAAGTGAACAAATATGCAAACGCTGCTCAAATTTCAAGTCAAACAGATGAAAATTAATGATTTTATACAACATTGACCTTTGATCTTTTGATAATAAAAAAACAATCAGCTTCAAGCTGATTTTTCCAGAGTTTAATTGGTGAATCAATTCAGTGACACAATATGCAAATTCTGAAACTTACAGGTCAATTTCATGAAAATTGACGATTTTATGTGATGCTGACCTTTCACCTTTTTATATACCACGTCGAGGCTCGTGTAAGAGCTAGGGCATGAAACACCTAATGAAGGGAACAGGAGACAAGATGGGGGCGAGAGAGAGATAGAAGCACAACAACATTAGGGAGCAGGGACATCGGGAGATCTGTGGAAGGGAGAGGGCTGGGGTACACAGGATAAACAAGATGAACACGACAGGGGATTTCAGGAAAGAACGTAATTTGTTGGAGGTGGATTTGGCGTGATGAAGGTGGATTTAGAAAAGATTAAGGTTTTGGATGGGGGAAGATAAGAGATGGTGGTGAACAGCTGTTTTAAGGACCTGGGGGAGGAGTGGGATTGAAGAGAGTGAGGGAGTTTGTTCCAGAGGTGGAGAACAGAGGAATGAAGGAGAGAAGGTGAGCAGAGAGTCTTGATTTTGGCAGTTTAACCATAAGAGGGTTACCGGCAGATCTTGTGCGACCTGTAGGAATATTTTGGGGACAAAACACAGAGAGACCTGGGGGAGCAAGGCCGGAGAGGAGTCGGTAGAAGACGGAAAGACCACCAACCTGCCTGCGGTGAGTGAGTGAAAGGCCCTCGGAGGTAGCTTCATTGCGGGAGATTCCAATGATTCTGAACGCTTTGGTTTCAACAGCGTGAAGACGAGCTAGGTGTGAGGCAGGAGCACCAGCCCAGAGGGGAGAGCCGTATTCCATTGAGCTGCGGATGAAAGCCTTGTATGTGGTGAGGAGCTCAGGTGTGCCGAGGAAGGACTTCGCACGACGGAGGATGCCCAGTCGGCGACTGGCTTTGGAGGCCAGATTTGAAATGTGGTTTTCCCAGGAAAGATCATGGCAGATGGTGAGACCCAAAAGCTTGAGCGACAGAACTTCATGGAGAGGATTGTTGAGAAAGTGGATGGGAGGGTTGTCCAGTCGGCCTTTTCGGAGAGACATCGTAAGAGTGTGAGATTTATCAGGATTGAAAGACATGTTCCGCTTGTCTGACCAGTCTGTGATTTTGTCCAGGTCTGCAGAGAGGGAGGAGGCTGCAGACTGTCGATCTGAGTTGAGGTATGTTGTGTCAGAGAGTGGAGACATCAGCAAAATGATGGAGAGGATTTTCCAGAGTCGGGTTTTATTCGATTTCCAGGATTTCAAAAACACTTTAATAAACTCAACATGTGACTTACAATATGTTTTGATGTTTTCTTGTTTTGATGAAAATGAAAATAATACACCAGTCGTCTCGATAAATCAGTTCAGAAGATTATAACAATTATCATTATTTATTCAGGAGAATGTTTGTTAATGTGATTCATTCTGTCCTCGTTTTAAAAGCAAACGTCCACGTCGGGTGTACATCATGTCCGAAGGTGACTTTCTGTCCAAGGTAGAGCCCTAGGGGGTAACCAAGGTAGAGCCCTAGGGGGTAACCAAGGTAGAGCCCGAGGGGGTAACCAAGGTAGAGCCCGAGGGGGTAACCAAGGTAGAGCCCTAGGGGGTAACCAAGGTAGAGCCCTAGGGGGTAACCAAGGTAGAGCCCTAGGGGGTAACCAAGGTAGAGCCCTAGGGGGTAACCAAGGTAGAGCCCGAGGGGGTAACCAAGGTAGAGCCCTAGGGGGTAACCAAGGTAGAGCCCTAGGGGGTAACCAAGGTAGAGCCCTAGGGGGTAACCAAGGTAGAGCCCTAGGGGGTAACCAAGGTAGAGCCCGAGGGGGTAACCAAGGTAGACCCCTAGGGGGGTAACCAAGGTAGAGCCCTAGGGGGTAACCAAGGGAGACCCCTAGGGGATAACCAAGGTAGAGCCCGAGGGGGTAACCAAGGTAGAGCCCGAGGGGGTAACCAAGGTAGAGCCCGAGGGGGTAACCAAGGTAGAGCCCGAGGGGGTAACCAAGGTAGAGCCCTAGGGGGTAACCAAGGTAGAGCCCTAGGGGGTAACCAAGGTAGAGCCCGAGGGGGTAACCAAGGTAGACCCCTAGGGGGTAACCGAGGTAGAGCCCTAGGGGGTAACCAAGGTAGAGCCCTAGGGGGAAACCAAGGTAGAGCCCGAGGGGGTAACCAAGGTAGAGCCCGAGGGGGTTGACCAAGGTAGAGCCCCAGGGTATTAATCCTGTCTTCATTTACTCTCTTTGAAACCTGAATTACCGGGCCTTTCTGAGCATTGGCTCAATTTCTTTTTTCTGAGAAATTATGTCTTAAAATTCTTGCGCAACGTCACATACTGACGTCTTATCTGTTGCATGCTCACGAGTCATGCATGCGTCAAAGGAATGGGCGGGGGCACCGTCAGACACACCCACCTCGCCAATCGCGTCCAATGGCGCTCAGCGTTGGTGCGGACGCTGTACTGCTTCCGCCCAATCAAACGCCGAACCCTGCTTTTACGGCCTCTGCATTAGCCAATCGAAGTGGGCTGAGCAGCGGGAGTGCAACGATTACTCCAAGTGTGCACGTAAAGTGTCCATTCGCGGCAACTGCGTCGTGGCAGCGAGTCCTTGGTGGGGAAAGCTTTAGTGCTATGTAATTGTGAGTCACATCTACTTCCACTTCCCTCATTATTTTCCGGGCATGTTTTCCTCACCGATTTGCTTTAAACTGCCGCCATACGCGGATTTCTGCATCTCGCTTCGTCTTGATCGCTGAAGTCCGTTTATGCTCATTAATTACCTCAGTGAGAGTTGGGATTTTTTTTGACTCGTACATTACATAGTACATGTCGCTCTGTGATTATTATTATCTTTACACGGAATTGTGAATAAAAAGACAGTTCGCTCATTCATGCAGCGATTTCTGGTGATAGAACATAATATAAATATTCTAAACGGATTTTATCAAACATGAGCTGGCATGTTGTTTGACGCTCGTTTTACGTCACTGATTAAGTGATTATATTATCGATTGGGACGATCAGAATTCAAAGAATTCAGTGACGCCTCAAGATTTAATAAATACCTCGTTCCCGTAATATAAAATGTCTAAAGGTGCAAATCATGTTTCATAAATTGTGTTGTGTGTGTGTGTGTGTGTGTGTGTGTGTGTGTGTGTGTGTGTGTGTGTGTGTGTGTGTGTGTGTGTGTGTGTGTGTGTGTGTGTGTGTGTGTGTGTGTGTGTGTGTGTGTGTGTGTACGTATGTATGTATGTATGTATAATATGTATATATAGATATATGTGTATGTATGTATATATGTATGTATATATGTATGTGTGTATATCACCTATCACCTTAGTGGAGGAGCTCATCACCTGTAGGACAAGGACATTTACAGTGCATTCAGAAAGTATTCAGACCCCTTCACTTTTTTCACATTTTGTTATTTTGCAGCCTTATGCTGTAATCGTTTAAATTCATTTTTTCCCTCATCAATCTACACTCAATACCCCATAATGACAAAGAGAAAACAGGAATTTAGAAAGTTTTGCAAATTTACTAAAAAGAAAAAACTGAAATATCACATTTACATAAGTATTCATACCCTTTGCTATGACACTTGACATTGAGTTCAGGTGCCCTCCATTTCTCTTGATCATCTTTGAGATGTTTCTACACCTTGATTGGAGTCCACCTGTGGTAAATTCAATTGATTGGACATGATTTGGAAAGGCACACACCTGTCTATATAAGGTCTCACAGCTGACAATGCATATCAGAGAAAAAAACCAAGCCATGAGGTCGAAGGAACTGCCTGCAGAGCTCAGACAGGATTGTGTGGAGTTTCTGGGAGAAACTTCTGGGAGAAACTTCCAGAAGGACAACCATCACTGCAACACTCCACCGATCTTGGCTTTATGGCAGAGTGGCCAGACGAAAGCCTCTCCTCAGTGAAAGACAAATGAAAGCCCACTTGGAGTTTGCAAAAAAGCACCTTAAGGACTCTCAGACTGTGAGCAACAAGATTCTGTGGTCTGATGAATCCAAGTTTGAACTGTTTGGCTCCCGTCTGGCCACTCTGCCATAAAGCCCAGATCGGTGGAGTGTTGCAGTGATGGTTGTCCTTCTGGAAGTTTCTCCCATCTCCACACAGGATTTCTGGAGCTCAGCCAGAGTGACCATCGGGTTCTTGGTCACCTCTGTTACCAAGGCCCTTCTCCCCCGATTGCTCAGTTTGGCCGCGCGGCCAGCTCTAGGAAGAGTCCTGGTTGTTCCAAACCTCTTCCATTTAAGAAATATGGAGGCCACTGTGCTCTTGGGAACCTTCAATGCAGCAGAGAATTTTTTTGTCGGCTTCCCCAGATCTGTGCCTCCACACAATCCTGTCTCTGAGCTCTGCAGGCAGTTCCTTCGACCTCATGGCTTGGTTTTTGCTCCGATATGCATTGTCAGCTGTGAGACCTTATATAGACAGGTGTGTGCCTTTCCAAATCATGTCCAATCAATTGAATTTACCACAGGTGGACTCCAATCAAGGTGGAGAAACATCTCAAAGATGATCAAGAGAAATGGGAGGCACCCGAGCTAAATTTCAAGTGTCATAGCAAAGGGTCTGAATACTTATGTCAATGTGATATTTCAGTTTTTTATTTTTAATAAATTTGCAAAACTTTCTAAAATCCTGTTTTCTCTTTGTCATTATGGGGTATTGAGTGTAGATTGATGAGGGGAAAAACGAATGTAAACGATTTCAGCATAAGGCTGCAACATAACAAAATGTGAAAAACGTGAAGGGGTCTGAATACTTTCTGAATGCACTGTATGTGGAGACTAAACAAATCATTCTGAATGTATGGGATTTGAACATGAAGGTCATAGCATCCTGAGCTCTGTGCTCAGATTATCTAACTAGGACGACACTCGGTAGAGTGCATACCTCCACCAGGATGAACGGTGTACGTTTTGTATTCCACTGATAGGCCGGCTCTGAATCTGGACCTGAACCAAAATTTGATTGGCTTGATCTTGTCACCTAACCGACTCATCCACCAAGTTTTGTCATAACCTGTCCACAACTTTTTGCAATTCTGCAATGTATATCGTTTTTAGCCCTATCTCTCAATGGTGAAAAATCACTTGTAAATTTTTGAAAGTCTCAGATCTGGATGTGGATCTGGATCGTCACCGAAATTGAATCAATGTGTCCTTGTCAAACACCCAACCTTTTCACGAAGCTTCATCTCAGTCAGTCCTAACTTTTTTAGATATCCTGCTCACAGACAAACAAACAGCCAGACAGACAGCGGTGAAAACAACATTCAGTGGCGGAGGTAACTAGAATGGCTCTCGGTAGAGCGCGTACCTCTACCAGGCTGAACAGTTTATGTTTTGTGTCTCACTGATAGGCCGGATCTGGAGCTGAACCAACATCGAATCTGCTTGTTCTCATCACCTATCCAAGCACATATTTTTGTCATAACTCGTCCACAACTTTTTCAAATATCATGCTATATATAGTTTTTGGCCACTTCTCCCAATGGTGAAGAATTTAACATTCTCAGATCTGGATTTGTATCTTTACCAAAATGGAATAATTTCGTCCTCGTCTCATATCCAACCTGCCCACCAAGGTAATAGGTAATAATATCAAGTATCAAGTGATGATAAGATATCATTGATAGTGCCAGCATATAAATACGTATCTCTGTCTTCTGCAATTTCATAGAAAGCAAGCTTTTTTTGCTAGGGTCTCTCCATGGCTCCAGACATTCCGAAGATGTATGACTTATACAAAAAATACATTCCCAATCTCCTTCTGAAAGTGATAAACTCACAAAAATAAACTCCA
>NC_136268.1:79984211-79994211 GCF_964187855.1 Myxine glutinosa
GTACAAAATATAGTGTGTGTGTGTGTGTGTGTGTGTGTGTGTGTGTGTGTGTGTGTGTGGTGTGTGTGTGTGTGTGTGTGTGTGTGTGTGTGTGTGTGTGTGTGTGTGTGTGTGTGTTTATATATATATATATATATATATATATATATATATATATATATATATATATATATATATATATGTACACACATATGTGTTTATATATACTAGGGCATGCCCGTACTATATATAAGCTAGGACGTGGCCCGTACGTGGGTGCCCGTTCCTTGCCAAAAAAAAAAAAAAAAAAAAAATTTGTGTAGGGGTGTGTGTGTGTAAACATCCTAGGGCGTGCCCGTACGTGGGTGCAAAAAAACATGCGTGAAAACAACAACAACAAAAAAAAACTTTGAAACCACGTGGCAGTAACGACCACAGAACCCCCCCCCCTCTATTTACATGAATGGTTTGGTCCATTCGCAACGACCACAGAACCCCCCCCTCTATTTACATGCAATGGTTTGGTCCAAAAGCGAACGGCTTGCAGTGTTTGGTAAAGAAATCGCCATAGCTCGGTAACTACTTCTCCGATAATATGAACCTTGAAAAGGCACATCCTCGGGGTCCCCAGCAATATACCTGGCAAGTTTAAAGTATATCGGACCGGTAGTTGTCGAGAAACAGCGGTCACAGACAAACATACACACATACAAACACACATACACACATACAAACACACATACACCAGAGATTAATGGAATTGTAGATACTAGGGCATTGCCCGTACGTGGGTGCCCGTTCCTTGCCAATGCCCGTACTATATATATATATCTAAAATTATATCCCCCCCCCCCCTCTATTTACATGAAATGGTTTGGTCCATTCGCAACGACCACAGAACCCCCCCCTCTATTTACATGCAATGGTTTGGTCCAAAGCGAACGGTTTGGTCCATTCGATGTGATTCGATGATTCGATGTGAATGGTTTGGTCCATTCGCAACGACCACAGAACCCCCCCCTCTATTTACATGAATGGTTTGGTCCATTCGCAAAGCCAAAGCGAACGACCACAGAAACCCCCCCCCTCTATTTACATGAATGGTTTGGTCCATTCGCAAAGCCAAAGCGAACGACCACAGAACCCCCCCCCCCCCCCCTCTATTTACATGAATGGTTTGGTCCATTCGCAACGGCAAAGCGAACGGCGAACGGCTAAATCGCCATAGCTCGGTAAGTACTTGTCCGATTAATTTCAAACCTTGAAAAGGCACATCCTCGGGTCCCCAGCAATATACCTGGCAAGTTTCAAGTATATCGGACCGGTAGTTGTCGAGAAACAGCGGTCACAGACAAACGTACAGACGTACAGACGTACAAACGTACAGAGATTACTGGAATTATAGATACTAGGGCATTGCCCGTACTATATCTATATCTAAAATTATATCCCCCCCCTCTATTTACATGAAATGGTTTGGTCCAAAGCGAACGGCTTCCGGAGTTTGGTAAAGAAATCGCCATCGCGTGCACAAACGCGCAGGAAAGCGAATGAATCGCAAATTCGTTTTTATTAGTTTTAAAACTTTATTAAAACATAGTTTAACGCCAACATAGTTTGCAAACGTGAAATAAATGAATACGCTCTCAAATGTGCCATCCGAGGCAGAGTGTGTCCGCCACGTTAGGCACACGCGATAGTTCGCTGCTCTCTGATTGGTTGAATCGTTTTTTGGACATAGCTCGGTAAGTAATTGTCCGATTAATATGAAACCTTGAAAAGGCACATCCTCGGGTCCCAGCAATATACCTGGCAAGTTAAAAGTATATCGGACCCGTGGTTGTCGAGAAACAGCGGTCACAGACAAACGTACAAACGTACAGACAGAGATTACTGGAATTATAGATACTAGGGCATGCCCGTACTATATATATGCCCGTACTATATATCTATCTAAAATTATATCCCCCCCCTCTATTTACATGAAATGGTTTGGTCCATTCGCAACGCCAAAGCGAACGGCGAACGGCTTGCGAGTACAGTGACAATCCCCCCCCTCTATTTACATGAATGGTTTGGTCCATTCGCAACGACCACAGAACCCCCCCCTCTATTTACATGCAATGGTTTGGTCCAAAGCGAACGGCTTCCGGAGTTTGGTAAAGAAATCGCCATCGCGTACACAAACGCGCAGGAAAGCGAATGAATCGCAAATTCGTTTTTATTAGTTGTAAAACATAATGCCCAATTATTCAATTAGCGCCAACGTATTTTGGCTGTTTGCAATTTAATCGCAAGGCAAAGTAGAAAGAGAAGAGGGAAAAAAAGAAAAGCCTTGCCTTGCTGCAAACAGCTGCTGCAAACAACAACAACATGGAAGGCTGCACTGTCCGGAAGTTGGCATATCGCAGTTACGATTATTTTAGTGTTAATGGCCAATTATTCAATTAGCGCCAACGTATTTTGGCTGTTTGCAATTTAATCGCAAGGAAAAGTAGAAAGAGAAGAGGGGAAAAAAGAAAAGCCTTGCATTAACGCATTAACGCTTGCATTGCATTAACGGTTCGGCACACGTGATAGCTCGCTGCTCTCTGATTGGTTGAAGCGTTTTTTTGGACATAGCTCGGTAGGTACTTGTCCGATTAATTTCAAACCTTGAAAAGGCACATCCTCGGGTCCCCAGCAATATACCTGGCAAGTTTCAAGTATATCGGACCCGTGGTTGTCGAGAAACAGCGGTCACAGACAAACACACAGACAGACACACAGAGATTACTGGCATTATAGATAGATATATATATATATATATATATATATATATATATATATATATATATATATATATATATATATATATATATATATATATATATATATATATATATATATATATATATGTGTGTACACACATATGTGTTTATATATATATATATATTTATATATATACCTCTAATATATATACATATATACATATACATATATATACATATATATATATATACACCTCTAATATATATATATATATATATATATATATATATATATATATATATATATATATATATATATATATATATATATATATATATATATGTGTGTGTGTGTACACACATATGTGTTTATATATGTATATATATATATATATATATATATATATATATATATATATATATATATATATATATATATATATATATATAAATACATATATATATATATATATATATACATATATAAACACATATGTGTGTACACACACACACATATATATACACACACACACACACACACACACACACACGTTCAAAACACACCTGGTCACAAGAGTGCCGCACTGACCGGGTCCTCAGTCGAGGTCCTCAGCATCATCCCGTTTCGGCCCTTCAACCTCAATACGGTCAGCGAAGGTGGGCTAGCAGGGGCACATGCACATCCACATGCAGCAACTACACCTGGATGCGTACATACCCAGCCAGTGCGAACGCAGACTACAACAACAACACCTCCACATCCAGAATCCACAGCACCAAACAAACATGGTGGAACACTCAAACACCCACCTTTATACCCTTCACCACTCACCAACAAAACACACCAGATCATTCATACACACATCCACACACATCCACACACAACACCAACCAACCACCTACCCTTACAACCTACACCACTCAACATACAAAAACACACACACTCATGCAAAAATTCATTCATGCAAAAACACACACCCTCACCCACTCACTCACTCATATACACAAAATAAGAAATAATAATAGTAACAAAAACAAACAAACAAACAAAAAAACCACACACAACCAACCACCTACCCTTACCAACATGCACCACTCATGCAAACATGCAAAACCACACCCACTCATGACCCACTCCTGACACACACACACACACACACACACACGCACACGCACACGCACACCTCCATTTCTATTTCGACGTGCCTTTATAACTTCCTCCAAATCCAAAATGAGCCTTTCAAGGCAACCTGGGCCACCTTGTCACACATCCTCCTTCTTTCTGTCCCACACACTCCAAGCCGAGCAGAAATGCAGAAAAGGAATTGCCAATATACCCTCGACACCCCACCTCAAATGGCTGACACGAAACTCGCCAACCCTTCTCCTGGCACTCTGCCTCCAGCTCACTGTACTTTCCTCTCTTCCTCTCGTGCACCTCCTCCATGTTCTCTTCCCAAGGTACCGACAATTCCCCTAAGATGACCTGTCTTGTTGCACCTGACCAAATGACAATGTAAGGCCGCAACCTTGTCACACAGATCTCCTCTGGGAATACCAATTGTGGCTTTAGGTCTGCCACCACCTGCAAATCACAAGCATCTGACAGCCCTCTTGCTTTCCACCTCCTCCTCTTTCCACCTCTTACCACTTGGCCCTCCTTGACAAACCACACCTCTCCCCATCAGTCTCCTTCTCCACTCTTCTCTCTCTCGACCTCAGCATCTCTTGTTGCACCATCTGCACCACCACCGCCAGCACCTGATCATGTCGCCACCTGTATTGTCCTGCTGCCAATGCTACTGAACATGCACTCAGTGCATGCTGCACCGTTCCCACACCTCCACACAAATAACATCTCTCCTCCTGCAACAACCTCCACAATCTCAAGTTTACTGGTGATGGAAGCACATCATACGTTGCCCGCAACAGGAAATTCAACAATATTGGCTCCATCCTCCAAATCTCTTGCCACTTCAACATCCTCACCCGCACAGTTTCCCACCTAGTCCAAGCACCTTGCTGTGCCTGACCGACTGCTTTCACATATCTCCCCTCCTCTTCCTTTCTTCTCACCTCCCTCTCTTCCTCCTCTCTTTCACACATGCCTTTCCCCATCGTTCATGCTTCATCCACCCCAAGCCATGCTTCCTGTCCTGTACCATCCCCTTGACCTCCTCCTGTTGCAACCGCTCCTCCATCTCGTCCACCTCTGCTCTTGCATTCCACTTCCGACTTCCCTTCTTCTCTGGGAGAGCATTCTTTACCACCGTATCACTTGAATCCCGCAACATCATGAACTCCCGCACCCTCACCAGTCACCACCTTAAACTCCTCGGTCAATTATGTCAAGGGAAACTGGAGTTTTCCACCCTGACCATAAAAGGTAATGTTCGTCAAACAGCGTGGCACTCCCAACCACCTCCTCACAAACCCACTCACCACAACCTCCATCCTCTCTACATGCCCAATTGCAATATTATACATCATCAATGGCCACAATACTCGTGGCATCAATCCAAACTTCAAACACCATACCTTCAACGTAATTGGCAAATCACATCCATCAATCCTCTTCAAACCTCTCAAAAGGTTTTCTGACCTCCACTCTTCCCACATCATTCAACTCCACTGTATACCATCTTCCCAAACTCTTCACAGGGGCCTCCACCAATGATGGAACCACCTCCCCTCCCAGCTCAAACCTGTGCATGTTATCCACCACTCCTCGTCTCACGACCACACTCCTTTGGCTTTCTTGCTTTAAATCCCATTCTTGCCCACCGCATCAACCTTTCCAGTCGTCCCAGTACCTCTACTGTTGCATCAGCGGACTGTTGGACAACTGCAGGTCATCCATGAAAGCAAACATTGCTGGCAACCTCTGACCAAGGACTAGCTCCACTTCTTTCCCATGTCCACTCACCGCACGTATCAACAACTCCATAACCAGCACAAACAAAACAGGGGAGATGGTACATCCCATCGGGATCCCCACTTCCAACTTCTGCCACTGTTACATAGGACTGTGTCGCAAACCTATATATATATATATATATATATATATATATATATATATATATATATATATATATATATATATATATATATATATATATATATATACAACAACAACCATTTTAAGGCCATTTTCCCTGCTAGAGCAGGGGTTAGCCTTGCGGTCCCCATGACAATCTTCTCCATTTTGCCCTATTTTCTGCATCTCTCCTTGTTAACCCCCTTGCCCGCATTTCTTCTTCCACCATCTTTAACCAAGTCTTTGTCGGTCTTCCCCGTCCTCTACTTCCTTCTACAATCATTTCCATCACTCTTCTCAACCAGTCACTTTCATCCTTCCTCAACACATGACCAAACCATCTCAACCTGTTCCTCTTCACAGCATCAATCACAGGCTCTATTCCCATCATCTTTCGCAAACCATCATTTGTCTTCCTCTCTCTCAACGATACTCCGCACATCCACCGAACCATTCGCATTTCCACCCTTTCCAACCTTCGTTGCTGCTCTACGTTCATTACCGATGTCTCGCTCCCATAAATCATAACACTTCTCACACATGCAGCATACACCTTTCCCTTCAGCTTCAGCGACACTCCCCTCCTCATCAGCACGCCACTCAGTTCCCGAAACTTCTTCAATGCACATCTCACTCGAGCAACCGTTGCCAAGTCTGATCCACCTTCTCCATTCAGCATGTCTCTGAGGCAGCAAAATGTTTTCACACCTTCTAGCTTCACGCCGTCTCCAAGATCCAACTCAACATTTCCTCCATCTGCAGCTCCCTCTGTGCACACCTTACATTTGAATGTAGCTGCCACCCTGGTTAATGACCCTCTCAGACCACTACATTTTTAATGAACCCACTCAGCGCACATTGTACATTGAATGGAGTTCACTCCGACACCCTTCCTGCACACAGTACACG
The DNA here is from genome assembly GCF_964187855.1 of Myxine glutinosa. NCBI lineage: Eukaryota > Metazoa > Chordata > Myxini > Myxiniformes > Myxinidae > Myxine > Myxine glutinosa. The sequence continues at coordinate 79,990,887 of NC_136268.1, forward strand.
GCCACTTTCCTGTTCTTTCCACCTCACCACATGCTTTAACACTTGCCATCACCTTCGTCTTTCCGATATTCACCGTCAGACCTTTTGTCTCCATACATTCCTTCCACTTGTTCATCTTTTCCTTCAGTCCATCCATACTTTCCGCAATCAACACCAGATCATCTGCATACAACACCTCCCACGGTAAACCCTCCTTTACGTTCTGAGCCAGCACCTCCATCACATGCCCCTCCTCATGCCCCTCTTTGTGCTTCCTCGCCATTTCCCCTTTGCTGCGCTGCCTCCCCATGTCCCCTTTGCTATGCTCCCTCCCCATGTCCCCTTTGCTATGCTCCCTCCCCATGTCCCCTTTGCTATGATCCCTCTCCATGTCCCCTTTGCTATGCTCCCTCTCCATGTCCCCTTTGCTGTGATCCCTCTCCATGTCTCCTTTGCTATGCTCCCTCTCCAAGCCCCCTTTGCTATGATCCCTCTCCATGTCCCCTTCCTTATGCTCCCTCCTCATGCCCCTCTTTGTGCTTCCTCGCCATGTCCCCTTTGCTATGCTCCTTCCCCATGTCCCCTTTGCTATGCTCCCTCTCCATGTCCCCTTTGCTGTGATCCCTCTCCATGTCTCCTTTGCTATCCTCCCTCTCCAAGCCCCCTTTGCTATGCTCCCTCCCTATGTGCCCTTTGCTATGCTCCCTCTCCAAGCCCCTCTTTGTGCTTCCTTGCCATGTTCCCTTTGCTATGCTCCCTCTCCAAGCCAGTTTTGCTATGCTCCCTCCCGATGTCCCCTTTGCTATGCTCTCTCTCCAAGCCCCTCTTTGCTATGATCCCTCTCCATGTCCCCTTCTCTATGCTCCCTCCTCATGCCCCTCTTTGTGCTTCCTTGCCATGTCCCCTTTGCTATGCTCCCTCTCCAAGCCCCCTTTGCTATGCTCCCTCCCTATGTGCCCTTTGCTATGCTCCCTCTCCAAGCCCCTCTTTGTGCTTCCTTGCCATGTCCCCTTTGCTAAGCCCCCTTTGCTATGCTCCCTCCCTATGTGCCCTTTGCTATGCTCCCTCCCTATGAGCCCTTTGCTATGCTCCCTCTCCAAGCCCCACTTTGTGCTTCCTTGCCATGTGCCCTTTGCTATGCTCCCTCTCCAAGCCCCTCTTTGTGCTTCCTTGCCATGTCCCCTTCGCTATGCTCCCTCTCCAAGCCCCCTTAGCTATGCTTCCTCCCCATGTCCCGTTCGCTATGCTCCCTCTCATGCTCCCTTTGCTATGATCCCTCTCCATGCCCCCTTCTCTATGCTCCCTCTCCAAGCCCCTCTTTGTGCTTCCTTGCCATGTCCCCTTCGCTATGCTCCCTCTCCAAGCCCCCTTAGCTATGCTTCCTCCCCATGTCCCGTTCGCTATGCTCCCTTTCATTCCCCCTTTGCTATGATCCCTCTCCATGTCCCCTTCGCTATGCTCCCTCTCCATGTCCCCTTTGCTATGATCCCTCTCCATGTCCCCTTTGCTATGCTCCCTCTCATTCCCCCTTCGCTATGCTCCCTCTCATTCCCCCTTCACTATGCTCTCTCTCATTCCCCCTTTGCTATGCTCCCTCTCCATGTCCCCTTTGCTATGATCCCTCTCCAAGCCCCCTTTGCTTTGATCCCTCTCCAAGCCCCCTTTGCTATGATCCCTCCTCATTCCCCCTTTGCTATGCTCCCTCCTCATGCCCCCTTTGCTATGCTCCCTCTCATTCCCCCTTTGCTATGATCCCTCTCCATGTCCCCTTCTCTATGCTCCCTCCTCATGCCCCTTTGCTATGCTCCCTCCCCATGTCCCCTTCGCTATGCTCCGTCTCATGCCCCTTTGCTATGCTCCCTCCCCATGTCCCCTTCGCTATGCTCCCTCTCATGCCCCTTTGCTATGATCCCTCTCCATGTCCCCTTCTCTATGCTCCCTCCTCATGCCCCTCTTTGTTGTTCCTCGCCATGTCCCCTTCTCTATGCTCCCTCCTCATGCCCCTCTTTGTGGTTCCTTGCCATGTCCCCTTCTCTATGCTCCCTCCTCATGCCCCTCTTTGTGCTTCCTCGTCATGTCCCCTTCTCTATGCTCCCTCCTCATGCCCCTCTTTGTGCTTCCTCGCCATGTCCCCTTCTCTATGCTCCCTCCTCATGCCCCTCTTTGTGCTTCTTCGCCATGTCCCCTTCTCTATGCTCCCTCTCATGCCCCTTTGCTATGCTCCCTTCTCATTCCCCCTTCTCTATGCTCCCTCCTCATGCCCCTCTTTGTGCTTCCTCGCCATGTCCCCCTTCACTCTGCTCTCCAGACAACCAGACTCGCGTGCAAATTGTGCATGGTTTCCGGTTTTTGCTGCCTTTTACCAGATGCCCAGTGCCTTGCATGCCAGGCACAGGACAGAGTTTTATACATTTTCTCTGCAGGACACCATGCCCCTGATCTCATATGTTCTTTAATTAGGCTCAAATGATTGTTTACAAAGATTTCCCCTTTCATTTGTGCTGCAATGATTCTGTTCCAATTTTTGGTCTTTCATCTTAAGAGTTCGAAGTTGGAGAGCTTTGGCTATAATGGAAGCTGCATTTGTGGAATGAATTATGTGAATATATATATATATTTTGTCGGTGGACGGGAAGGTGGTGCTGGGGAACGAAACGGTTGCTATTTGAACTTTGCAACCTTCGGTTTCTGAGGCAGTCAGTTCCAATGAAGCAAACCATTCCGGGCCTTGCTGCCGTGGTGACTAGGCCCACGTCCTCAATTCTAGCCACGCCTGTTATTGTTATTTTTGTTTTGCCTTTTTCTTCTTGAAAATGTAAATTGAATTATCTTCACTTCTGACATTTCGAAAGAGTCGTCAACATTTCTGTGCACACGATGCAGTTAGTTTTTGATGATATAACGCGGGTCACTGTCCCAGGTACTTTATTGCATTCCGAACCTTAATGAAGTTCATGGTTGGATGAGGTTTGATTTGAAATGGACTCGATGTGCCGAGACACATGGGGGTTAATATATAAGTAGGTCGGTGAATGTTTCAAGGTGGTTTGGGTCCTACGCTAGTTCCTGGTTCTCGGGCACGGGTCGATCAGACGAGGCCGACACCAAAAGTACCTGATCAGTACCTCTTTGTAATTTGACGTTAAAATGAACGGTTCCGCTCTGTCCTGTATCCTCCACCAATTTGTGCCATCGAGTAATGGTTTTGTGCTTTTGTGCTTCACCAAATCACACCCACCTGGAGGACGATTGAATGCCGCCATCCTTCCTTGTGGGAGGGGGTGTGTGGGTAGAAAAGCAGCGCCGTGTGAGATCTCTCGGTAATTTTGTGCCTCACATCCAGCTA